>NC_069503.1:37144967-37199967 GCF_027579735.1 Bombina bombina
GACACAGAGGGGAGAGAGAGACAGACAGAGGGGGGAGAGAGAGAGAGACAGAGGGGGGAGAGAGAGGGGAGAGAGATAGATAGAGATAGAGGGGAGAGAGAGAGGGAGGAGAGAGAGAGAGACACACAGAGGGGAGAAAGAGAGAGAGACAGAGGGGAGAGAGACAGAGGGGAGAAAGGGAGAGAGACAGATGGGAGAGAGAGACAGACAGAGGGGGGGAGAGAGAGAGAGGGGAGAGAGAGACAGAAGGGAGACAGAGGGGAGAGAGAGACAGGGGAGAGAGAGACAGAGGGGAGAGAGAGACAGAGGGGAGAGAGAGAGAGACAGAGGGGAGAGAGAGAGAGACAGAGGGGAGAGACACAGAGGAGAGAGAGAGAGAGACAGAGGAGAGAGAGAGAGACAGAGGGGAGAGAGACAGACAGAGGGGAGAGAGACAGACAGAGGGGGGAGAGAGAGACAGAGGGGAGAGAGAGAGACACAGAGGGGAGAGAGAGACACACAGAGGGGAGAGAGAGACAGAGGGGGAGAGAGAGAAAGAGGGGAGAGAGAGAGACAGAGGGGAAAAAGAGAGTGACAGAGGGGAGAGACACAGAGGGGAGAGAGAGAGATACAGAAGGGAGAGAGACAGAGTGGGGAGAGAGAGACAGAGGGGAGAGAGAGAGAGACAGAGGGGAAAGAGAGAGAGAGACAGAGGGGAGAGACACAGAGGGGAGAGAGAGAGAGACAGAAGGGAGAGAGAGATACAGAAGGGAGAGAGACAGAGTGGGGAGAGAGAGACAGAGGGGAGAGAGAGAGACAGAGGGGAGAGAGAGAGAGAGAGAGAGAGAGAGAGAGAGAGAGAGAGAGAGAGAGAGAGAGAGAGAGAGAGAGAGAGAGAGAGAGAGACAGAGGGGAGAGACACAGAGGGGGGAGAGAGAGAGACAGAGGAGAGAGAGACAGAAGGGAGAAAGAGAGAGAGAGGGAGAGAGACAGAAGGGAGAGAGAGAGAGAGACAGAGGGGAGAAAGAGAGAGACAGAGGGGAGAGAGAGAGACAGAGGGGAGAGAGAGACACAGAGGGGAGAGAGAGACACAGAGGGGAGAGAGAGACAGAGGGGAGAGAGAGACAGAGGGGAGAGAGAGAGACAGACAGAGGGGGGAGAGAGAGAGACAGAGGGGGAGAGAGAGAGGGGGGAGAGAGAGAGACACAGAGGGGAGAAAGAGAGAGAGACAGAGGGGAGAGAGACAGAGGGGAGAAAGGGAGACAGACAGAGGGGAGAGAGAGAGACAGAGGGGGGGAGAGAGAGAGACAGAAGGGAGAGAGAGAGAGAGAGGGAGAGAGACAGAAGGGAGAGAGAGACAGAGGGGAGAAAGAGAGAGACAGAGGGGAGAGACAGAGGGGAGAGAAAGAGACACAGAGGGGAGAGAGAGACAGACAGAGGGGGGAGAGAGAGAGAGACAGAGGGGGGAGAGAGAGGGGAGAGAGATAGAGATAGAGGGGAGAGAGAGAGGGAGGAGAGAGAGAGAGACACACAGAGGGGAGAAAGAGAGAGAGACAGAGGGGAGAGAGACAGAGGAGAGAAAGGGAGAGAGACAGATGGGAGAGAGAGACAGACAGAGGGGGGAGAGAGAGAGAGGGGAGAGAAACAGAGGGGAGAGAGAGACAGAAAGGAGACAGAGGGGAGAGAGAGACAGAGGGGAGAGAGAGACAGAGGGGAGAGAGAGACAGAGGGGAGAGAGAGAGAGAGAGAGACAGAGGGGAGAGACACAGAGGAGAGAGAGACAGAGGAGAGAGAGACAGAGGAGAGAGAGAGAGACAGAGGGGAGAGAGACAGACAGACGGGAGAGAGACAGACAGAGGGGGAGAGAGAGAGAGGGACAGAGGGGAGAGAGACAGAGGGGAGAGACAGAGGGGGGGAGAGACACACAGAGGGGAGAGAGAGAGACAGAGGGGAGAGAGAGACAGAGGGGAGAGAGAGATAGTTAGACAGAGGGGAGAGAGAGACAGAGGGGAGAGAGAGAGAGAGAGAGAGAGAGAGAGAGAGAGAGAGAGACACACAGAGGGGAGAAAGAGAGAGACAGAGGGGAGAGAGAGAGACAGAGGGGAGAAAGAGAGAGAGAGAGAGAGAGGGGAGAGAGACAGAGGGGAGAGAGAGACATAGACATAAGGGAGAGAGAGAGAGAGAGACAGACAGAGGGGGGAGAGAGAGAGAGACAGAGGGGGGAGAGAGAGAGGGGAGATATAGAGAGATAGAGGGGAGAGAGAGAGACAGAAGGGAGAGAGAGAGAGAGACAGAGGGGAGAGAGAGACAGAGGGGAGAGAGAGAGACAGAGGGGAGAAAGAGAGAGAGACACAAAGGGGAGAGAGAGAGACACAGAGGGGAGAGAGACAGAGGGGAGAGAGACAGAGGGGAGAGAGAGACAGAGGGGAGAGAGAGACAGAGACAGAGGGGGGAGAGAGAGAGACAGAGGGGAGAGAGAAAGAGAGAGACAGTAGGGAGAGAGAGAGAGAGAGAGAGAGAGAGAGAGAGAGAGACAGAGGGGAGAGAGAGAGACAGAGGGGAGAGAGAGAGAGAGAGAGAGAGAGAGAGAGAGAGAGAGACAGAGGGGACAGAGACAGAGGGGAGAGAGAGAGAGAGAGGGGGAGAGACAGACAGAGGGGGGAGAGAGAGAGAGAGGGACAGAGGGGAGAGAGCCAGAGGGGGGGGAGAGAGTTAGACTGAGGGGAGAGAGAGACAGAGGGGAGAGAGAGAGACAGAGGGGAGAGAGAGAGACAGGAGAGAAAGAGACAGAGAGACAGAGGGGAGAGAGACAGAGGGGAGAGAGAAAGAGAGAGACAGACAGAGGGGGGAGAGAGAGAGACAGAGGGGGGAGAGAGAGAGACAGAGGGGGGAGAGAGAGAGACAGAGGGGAGAGAGAGAGAGAGACAGAGGGGGGAGAGAGAGAGACAGAGGGGAGAGAGAGAGACAGAGGGGAGAGAGAGAGAGACACAGAGGGGAGAGAGAGACAGAGACAGAGGGGGGAGAGAGAGAGGGGAGAGAGAGACAGAGGCAAGAGAGAAAGAGAAAGACAGTCGGGAGAGAGAGAGAGAGAGAGAGACAGAGGGGAGAGAGAGAGGGGGGAGAGAGAGAGACAGAGGGGAGAGAGAGAGAGAGACAGAGGGGAGAGAGAGACAGAGGGGAGAGAGACAGAGGCAGAGGGGAGAGAGACACAGTGGGGAAAGAGACAGAGGGGAGAGACAGAGGGGAGAGAGAGAGAGACAGAGGGGAGAGAGAGAGAGAGACAGAGGGGAGAGAGAGAGAGAGAGACAGAGGGGAGAGAGAGAGACAGAGGGGAGAGAGAGAGACAGAGGGGAGAGAGAGAGGCAGAGAGGAGAGAGACAGAGGGGGGAGAGAGAGACAGAGGCGGGAGACAGAAACAGAGGGTGGAGAGAGAGACAAAGGGGGGAGAGAGAGAGACAGAGGTGGGAGAGAGAGACAGAGGGGGGGAGAGAGAGACAGAGGGGGGAGAGAGAGACAGAGGGGGGGAGAGAGAGACAGAGGGGGGGAGAGAGAGACAGAGGGGAGAGAGAGAAATAGTTGAAAAAATTTTAAAAAAAGTTGAAAAAAATAAAAAAAAATTACACCGGCACCAGTAACGGTCATAGAGTCAGTAGTCAGTACACTTCTTTTTTACCCCCTCCCCGGCCTACCGGTATGTTGTGCGACTTTCTTAGGCAAGGGCCAGGGAAGCAGCTGATGCTGTCGTCTAGAGTCCGGATCCACCTCTGTCTCACTCTATTAAATTTGCTGCTCAGTCCCAACAGGAGTGTCACACACAGCAGTCTCTCTCACTTTGTTGTTCCCGCCAGACTGGTCCTCACTTTGCGCATGCGCAGCAGGGAGTCAAACAACTCCGGTCAGTATGTTCTCCTGGTGCTGTCAATCACCAGGAGAAAATACATAACCGGCATTTTTTCAGCCGCACTGCAGCTATAAATAACCACCGGGTGGCGCAGCAGAGCAGCTAGCGATAAAAATGTATGCAAAATATTGTGCAATAGAGAGAAAGCAGAAAATGCTGCCTCTATTGAGCAAAATAATAGAGGTGAAAATTTTGACCAAATTTTTTTTTTAATAAAATTTTATTTTTAATTTCAATTTGCCCCAAATGGCAGGTGCGGCAATGCCTCACCTACCTCCTATAAGTGCACGTCACACATACATTTACACACGCACAAACGCATACACAGACTACACACATGCACCCACCCATACAGACACAGATGCACACACACTCCATGAACCCCCAGCCCAAATGAAGAAAAAAAAAATATCTGAATAAAATATAATTTTTCCAATTGCCCCCTATTGGAACATTAATATTTATTTTCTAGCCCAAAAAATTAAAAGCAAAACGGCTAGATTACGAGTCTTGCGTTAGGCTTAAAAAGCAGCGTTAAGAGGTCCCAACGCTGCTTTTTAATGCCCGCTGGTATTACGAGTCTTGAAGGTACAGGTGTACTGCTCACTTTTTTGGCCAGACTTGGAAATACAGCAAATCCACTTACGTCAATTGCGTATCCTATATTTTAAATGGGACTTGCATAGCGCCAGTATTACGAGTCTGACAAAAAGTGAGCGGTACAGCCTCTCCTTTCAAGCCTGGTACCGCATTTTAAAGTCAGTAGTTAAGAGTTTTACACTACAACGCCATAGCATAAAACTCTTAACTAAAGTGCTAAAAAGTACACCCATAAACTACCTATTGACCCCTAAACTGAGGCCCCCCACATCGCAAACACTAAAATAAATATTTTAACCCCTAATCTGCCGAACCAGACATCACCGCTACTATAATAAAAATATTAACCCCTAAACCGCCGCACTCCCGCATCGCAAACACTAGTTAAATATTATTAACCCCTAATCTGCCATCCCTAACATCGCTGACACCTATCTACATTTATGAACCCCTAATCTGCCATCCCCAACGTCGCTGCCACTATATTAAATGTATTAACCCCTAAACCTAAGTCTAACCCTAACCCCCCTAACTTAAATATAATTACAATATAATTACAATAAATCTAAATAAAATTACTACAGTTAACTAAATTATTCCTATTTAAAACTAAATACTTACCTATAAAATAAACCCTAAGCTAGCTACAATATAACTAATAGTTACATTGTATCTAGCTTAGGGTTTATTGTTATTTTACAGGCAAGTTTGTATTTATTTTAACTAGGTACAATAGTTATTAAGTAGTTATTAACTATTTAATAACTACCTAGTTAAAATAACGACAAATTTACCTGTAAAATAAAACCTAACCTAAGTTACACTAACACTTAACACTAAACTAAATTAAATAAAATTAATTACAATTAAATACAATTATCTAAAGTAAGAAAAAAACAAACACTAAATTACAGAAAATAATAAAGGAATTACAAGATTTTTAAAATAATTACACCTAATCTAATCCCCCTAACAAAATATAAAAGCCCCCCCAAAATAAAAAAAAAGCCCTACCCTACACTAAATTACAAATAGCCCCTTAAAATTGCCTTTTGCGAGGCATTGCCCCAAAGTAATCAGCTCTTTTACCTGAAAAAAAAGTACAAATACCCCCCAACATTAAAACCCACCACCCACACAACCAACTCTACTCTAAAACCCACCCAATCCCCCCTTAAAAAAAACTAACACTAACCCCTTGAAGATCACCTTACCGGGAGACGTCTTCACCCAACCGGGCAGAAGTGGTCCTCCAGACGGGCAGAAGTCTTCATCCAACCGGGCAGAAGTGGTCCTCCAGATGGGCAGAAGTCTTCATCCAGATGGCATCTTCTATCTTCATCCATCCGGCGCAGAGCGGGTCCATCTTCAAGACATCCGACGCGGAGCATCCTCTTCTTTCTTCGTCCGATGACTGAATGAAGCTTCCTTTAAATGACGTCATCCAAGATGGTGTCCCTTCAATTCCAATTGGCTGATAGAATTCTATCAGCCAATCAGAATTAAGGTAGAAAAAACACTATTGGCTGATCCAATCAGCAAATAGGATTGAGCTGGCATTCTATTGGCTGTTCCTTTTTTTTAAGGGGGGATTGGGTGGGTTTTAGAGGAGGATTGGTTGTGTGGGTGGTGGGTTTTAATGTTGGGGGGGATTTGTAATTTTTTACAGGTAAAAACATAATTTATGCTTACCTGATAAATTTATTTCTCTTGTAGTGTATCCAGTCCACGGATCATCCATTACTTATGGGATATTCTCCTTCCCAACAGGAAGTTGCAAGAGGATCACCCAAAGCAGAGCTGCTATATAGCTCCTCCCCTAACTGTCATATCCAGTCATTCGACCGAAAACAAACAGAGAAAGGAGAAACCATAGGGTGCAGTTGTGACTGTAGTTTAATTAAAATTTAGACCTGCCTTAAAAGGACAGGGCGGGCGGTGGACTGGATACACTACAAGAGAAATAAATTTATCAGGTAAGCATAAATTATGTTTTCTCTTGTTAAGTGTATCCAGTCCACGGATCATCCATTACTTATGGGATACCAATACCAAAGCTAAAGTACACGGATGATGGGAGGGACAAGGCAGGATTAAGCGGAAGGAACCACTGCCTGAAGAACCTTTCTCCCAAAAACAGCCTCCGAAGAAGCAAAAGTATCAAATTTGTAAAATTTGGAAAAAGTGTGAAGCGACGACCAAGTCGCGGCCTTGCAAATCTGTTCAATAGAGGCCTCATTTTTAAAGGCCCAGGTGGAAGCCACAGCTCTAGTAGAATGAGCTGTAATCCTTTCAGGGGGCTGCTGTCCAGCAGTCTCATAGGCTAGGCGTATTATGCTCCGAAGCCAAAAGGAAAGAGAGGTTGCCGAAGCTTTTTGACCTCTCCTCTGTCCAGAGTAAACGACAAACAGGGTAGATGTTTGACGAAAATCTTTAATAGCTTGTAAGTAAAACTTCAAGGCACGGACTACGTCCAGATTATGTAAAAGACGTTCCTTCTTTGAAGAAGGATTAGGACACAATGATGGAACAACAATCTCTTGATTGATATTCTTGTTAGAAACCACCTTAGGTAAAAACCCAGGTTTGGTACGCAGGACTACCTTATCTGCATGAAAAATCAGATAAGGAGAATCACATTGTAAGGCAGATAGCTCAGAGACTCTCCGAGCCGAGGAAATAGCCATCAAAATCAGAACTTTCCAAGATAAAAGTTTAATATCAATGGAATGAAGGGGTTCCAACGGAACTCCTTGAAGAACTTTAAGAACCAAGTTTAAGCTCCACGGGGGAGCAACAGCTTTAAACACAGGCTTAATTCTAACCAAAGCCTGGCAAAATGCCTGGACGTCTGGAACCTCTGCCAGACGCTTGTGCAAAAGAATAGACAGAGCAGAAATCTGTCCCTTTAAGGAACTAGCTGATAATCCTTTGTCCAAGCCCTCTTGGAGAAAAGACAATATTCTAGGAATCCTAACCTTACTCCATGAGTAATTCTTGGATTCACACCAATAAAGATATTTACTCCATATCTTGTGGTAGATTTTCCTGGTAACAGGCTTTCGTGCCTGTATTAAAGTATCAATGACTGACTCGGAGAAGCCACGCTTTGATAGAATCAAGCGTTCAATCTCCATGCAGTCAGTCTCAGAGAAATTAGATTTGGATGATTGAAAGGACCTTGTATCAGAAGGTCCTGTCTTAGAGGCAGAGTCCATGGTGGAAAGGATGACATGTCCACTAGGTCTGCATACCAAGTCCTGCGTGGCCACGCAGGTGCTATCAGAATCACCGATGCTCTCTCCTGTTTGATTTTGGCAATCAGTCGAGGGAGCAGAGGAAACGGTGGAAACACATAGGCCAGGTTGAAGAACCAAGGCGCTGCTAGAGCATCTATCAGCGTCGCTTCTGGGTCCCTGGACCTGGATCCGTAACAAGGAAGCTTGGCGTTCTGGCGAGACGTCATGAGATCCAACTCTGGTTTGCCCCAATGATGAATCAACTGAGCAAACACCTCCGGATGGAGTTCCCACTCCCCCGGATGGAAAGTCTGACGACTTAGAAAATCCACCTCCCAGTTCTCCATGCCTGGGATATGGATTGCTGACATGTGGCAAGAGTGGTACTCTGCCCAGCGAATTATATTTGAGACTTCTAACATCGCTAGGGAACTCCTGGTTCCCCCTTGATGGTTTATGTAAGCCACAGTCGTGATGTTGTCCGACTGAAATCTGATGAACCTCAGTGTTGCTGAGGCCAAGCCAGAAGAGCATTGAATATCGCTCTTAACTCCAGAATATTTATTGGAAGGAGTTTCTCCTCCTGAGTCCACGATCCCTGTGCCTTCAGGGAATTCCAGACTGCACCCCAACCTAGAAGGCTGGCATCTGTTGTTACAATTGTCCAATCTGGCCTGCGAAAGGTCATACCCTTGGACAGGTGTACCCGAGACAACCACCAGAGAAGAGAATCTCTGGTCTCTTGATCCAGATTTAGCAGAGGGGACAAATCTGTGTAATCCCCATTCCACTGACTCAGCATGCATAATTGCAGCGGTCTGAGATGAAGGCGCGCAAATGGCACTATATCCATTGCCACTACCATTAAGCCGATTACCTCCATACACTGAGCTACCGAAGGGCGCGGAATAGAGTGAAGAACACGGCAAGCATTTAGAAGTTTTGATAACCTGGACTCCGTCAGGTAAATTTTCATTTCTACAGAATCTATAAGAGTCCCTAAGAAGGAGACTCTTGTGAGTGGGGATAGAGAACTCTTCTCCTCGTTCACTTTCCACCCGTGCAACCTCAGAAATGCCAGAACTATCTCTGTATGAGACTTGGCAACTTGAAAGCTTGACGCCTGTATCAGGATGTCGTCTAGACACAGAGCCACTGCTATGCCTCGCGGTCTTAGAACTGCCAGAAGTGAGCCCAGAACCTTTGTAAAGATTCTCGGGGCTGTAGCCAACCCGAAGGGAAGAGCTACAAATTGGTAATGCCTGTCTAGAAAGGCAAACCTTAGAAACCGATGATGATCTTTGTGAATCGGTATGTGAAGGTAGGCATCCTTTAAGTCCACTGTGGTCATGTACTGACCTTCTTGGATCATGGGTAGGATGGTCCGAATAGTTTCCTTTACAGCGTAGGAATGCCTCTTTCTTTATCTGATTTGCAGATAGCCTTGAAAGATGAAATCTCCCTTGTGGAGGGGAAGCTTTGAAGTCCAGAAGATATCCCTGAGATATGATCTCCAACGCCCAGGGATCCTGAACATCTCTTGCCCACGCCTGGGCGAAGAGAGAAAGTCTGCCCCCTACTAGATCCGTCGCCGGATAGGGGGCCGTTCCTTCATGCTGTCTTAGAGGCAGCAGCAGGCTTTCTGGCCTGCTTGCCTTTGTTCCAGGACTGGTTAGGTTTCCAGGCCTGCTTAGATTGAGCAAAAGTTCCCTCTTGTTTTGAAGCGGAGGAAGTTGATGCTGCACCTGCCTTGAAATTTCGAAAGGCATGAAAATTAGACTGTTTGGCCTTTGCTTTGGCCCTGTCCTGAGGAAGGGTGTGACCCTTACCTCCAGTAATGTCAGCAATAATTTCCTTCAAACCAGGCCTGAATAAGGTCTGCCCCTTGAAAGGAATGTTGAGTAATTTAGACTTCGAAGTCACATCAGCTGACCAGGATTTAAGCCATAGCGCCCTACGAGCTTGGATGGCGAATCCGGAATTCTTAGCCGTTAGTTTAGTCAAATGAACAATGGCATCAGAAACAAATGAGTTAGCTAGCTTAAGTGTTCTAAGCTTGTCAATAATTTCAGTCAATGGAGCTGTATGGATGGCCTCTTCCAGGGCCTCAAACCAGAATGCCGCCGCGGCCGTGACAGGCGCAATGCATGCAAGGGGCTGTAAAATAAAACCTTGTTGAATAAACATTTTCTTAAGGTAACCCTCCAATTTTTTATCCATTGGATCTTAAAAAGCACAACTGTCCTCAACCGGGATAGTAGTACGCTTTGATAAAGTAGAAACTGCTCCCTCCACCTTAGGGACCGTCTGCCATAAGTCCCGTGTAGTGGCGTCTATTGGAAACATTTTTCTAAATATAGGAGGTGGGGAAAAAGGCACACCCGGTCTATCCCACTCCTTGCTAATAATTTCTGTAAGCCTTTTAGGTATAGGAAAAACATCAGTACACACCGGTACCGCATAGTATTTATCCATCCTACACAATTTCTCTGGTACTGGAACTGTGTTACAGTCATTCAGAGCAGCTAATACCTCCCCAAGCAACACACGGAGGTTCTCAAGCTTAAATTTAAAATTAGAAATCTCTGAATCAGGATTCCCCGAATCAGAGATGTCACCCACAGACTGAAGCTCTCCGTCCTCATGATCTGCATATTGTGACGCAGTATCAGACATGGCCCTTACAGCATCTGCGCGCTCTGTATTTCTCCTAACCCCAGAGCAATCGCGCTTGCCTCTTAATTCAGGCAACCTGGATAATACCTCTGACAGGGTATTATTCATGATTGCAGCCATGTCCTGCAAGGTAATCGCTATGGGCATCCCTGATGTAATTGGCGCCATATTAGCGTGCATCCCCTGAGCGGGAGGCGAAGGGTCTGACACGTGGGGAGAGTTAGTCGGCATAACTTCCCCCTCGTCAGAATCTTCTGGTGATATTTCTTTTATAGTTAAAGACTGATCTTTACTGTTTAAGGTGAAATCAATACATTTAGTACACATTCTCCTATGGGGCTCCACCATGGCTTTCAAACATAATGAACAATTAGTTTTCTCTGTGTCAGACATGTTTAAACAGACTAGCAATGAGACTAGCAAGCTTGGAAAACACTTTAAACAAGTTTACAAGCAATATAAAAAACGTTACTGCACCTTTAAGAAACACAAATTTTGTCAAAATTTTAAATAACAGTGAAAAAAGGCAGTTACACTAACGAAATTTTTACAGTGTATGTAACAAGTTAGCAGAGCATTGCACCCACTTGCAAATGGATGATTAACCCCTTAATACCCAAAAAATAATAAAAGACAAAAACGTTTTTTTTGTTTTTTTTCAAACAGTCACAACAACTGCCACAGCTCTACTGTGGCTTTTTACCTCCATCAAAAACGACTTTGAAGCCTTTTGAGCCCTCCAGAGATGTCCTGGATCATGCAGGAAGAAGCTGGATGTCTGTGTCTGTAATTTTTGCTGTGTGAAAAAACGGCAAAATAGGCCCCTCCCACTCATATTACAACAGTGGAAAGCCTAAGGAAACTGTTTCTAGGCCAAATTCAAGCCAGCCATGTGGAAAAAAACTAGGCCCCAATAAGTTTTATCACCAAATACATATAAAAACGATTAAACATGCCAGCAAATGTTTTATATTACATTTTTATAAGAGTATGCATCTCTATTAATAAGCCTGATACCAGTTGCTGTCACTGCATTTAAGGCTTTACTTACATTAGTTTGGTATCAGCAGCATTTTCTAGCAAATTCCATCCCTAGAAAAATATTAACTGCACATACCTTATTGCAGGAAAACCTGCACGCCATTCCCTCTCTGAAGTTACCTCACTCCTCAGAATATGTGAGAACAGCCATGGATCTTAGTTACTTCTGCTAAGATCATAGAAAACGCAGGCAGATTCTTCTTCTAAATACTGCCTGAGATAAACAGTACACTCCGGCACCATTTAAAAATAACAAACTTTTGATTGAAGAATAAACTAAGTATAAAACACCACACTCCTCTTACGACCTCCATCTTGGTTGAGGCTTGCAAGAGAATGACTGGATATGACAGTTAGGGGAGGAGCTATACAGCAGCTCTGCTTTGGGTGATCCTCTTGCAACTTCCTGTTGGGAAGGAGAATATCCCATAAGTAATGGATGATCCGTGGACTGGATACACTTAACAAGAGAAAGAGCTGATTACTTTGGGGCAATGCCCCGCAAAAGGCCCTTTTAGGGGCTATTTGTAATTTAGTGTAGGGTAGGGCTTTTTTATTTTGGGGGGCTTTATTATTTTGTTAGGGGGGTTAGATTAGGTGTAATTAGTTTAAAAATCTTGTAATTCCTATTTTCTGTAATTTAGTGGGGGAGTTTTTTGTACTTTAGATAATTTTATTTAATGGTAATTAATTGTATTTAATTTATTTAATTATAGTGTAGTGTTAGGTGTAATTGTAACTTAGGTTAGGTTTTATTTTAAGGTAAATTTGTCTTTAACTAGGTAGTTATTAAATAGTTAATAACTATTTAATAACTGTTGTACCTAGTTAAAAGAAATACAAAGTTGCCTGTAAAATAAAAATAAACCCTAAGCTAGCTACAATGTAACTATTAGTTATATTGTAGCTATCTTAGGGTTTATTTTATAGGTAAGTATTTAATTTTAAATACAAATTATTTAGTTAATTGTAGTAATTTTATTTAGATTTATTTACATTATATTTAAGTTAGGTGGGGTTAGGGTTAGACTTAGGTTTAGGGGTTAATAACTTTATTATAGTGGCGGCGACGTTGGGGGCGGCAGATTAGGGGTTAATAAATGTATGTAGGTTGCGGCGACATTGGGGGTGGCAGAGTAGGGGTTATTAAATAAAATTAAGGTGTCGGTGATGTTGGGGGCGGCAGATTAGGGGTTCATAAGCATAATGTAGGTGGTGGTGGTGTCCAGAGCGGCAGATTAGGGGTTAATAATATAATGCAGGTGTTGGCGATGTCGGGGGCGGCAGATTAGGCTTTAATAAGTGTAAGATTAGGGGTGTTTAGACTCGGGGTTCATGTTAGGGTGTTAGGTGCAGACATAACTTTTATTTCCCCATAGAAATCAATGGGGCTGCGTTAGGAGCTTTACGCTGCTTTTTTGCAGGTGTTAGGTTTTTTTTCAGCCGGCTCTCCCCCATTGATTCCTATGGGGAAATCGTGCACGAGCACGTTTTACCAGCTCACCACTAACGTAAGCAGCGCTGGTATTGAGGTGAGAAGTGGAGCTAAATTTTGCTCAACGCTCACTTTTTTGCGGCTAACGCCGGGTTTGTAAAAACCCATAGTACCAGCACTGTCTGTAAGTGAGCGGTGAGCATAAACTGCTCGTTAGCACCGCACCCCTGTTAACGCAAAACTCATAATCTAGGTGAAAGTGTTTTTAAAAAATAAATAAATAAATGTTTGTAACTTTTGTTATTTTTTTTATTTAACCCCTTAAGGACCACAGCACTTTTCCATTTTCTGTTCGTTTGGGACCAAGGCTATTTTTACATTTCTGCAGTGTTTGTGTTTAGCTGTAATTTTCCTCTTACTCATTTACTGTACCCACACATATTATATACCGTTTTTCTTGCCATTAAATGGACTTTCTAAAGATACCATTTTTTTCATCATATCTTATAATTTACTATAACAAAATTTATAAAATATGAGGAAAAAATGGAAGAAAGCACACTTTTTCTAACTTTGAACCCCAAAATCTGTTACACATCTACAACCACCAAAAAACACACATGCTATATAGTTTCTAAATTTTGTCCTGAGTTTAGAAATACCCAATGTTTACATGTTCTTTGCTTTTTTGCAAGTTATAGGGAAATAAATACAAGTAGAACTTTGATATTTCCAAACCACTTTTGGAAAAAGTGCCAGTACCCAGTTTGAAATCAAATATGTTTTTTTATAAAATTTTATTTTAAAAATACTATTTTCTGTAGTGTAGCTGCCCCCTCTCCACCCCAAACCCCCCACCCTCTCCCAGATCGTTAAAATTTGTAATGTTCCCACCCTCTCTCCCACCGAGTACCACCTTACAAGCTCACAGTTGTTCCATAGTGTAGGGTTCCCACCCGCCCGTGCACATGCAGGCACCCACTCCCGTGCACATGCGCGCACTCGATCCCGCCCCCCTTCGCCACCGATGGCCGCCCACCCGCCTCCCTGGATCAGCTCCCACCAACGAACATGGCCATCGATGGCCGATGCAGAGAGGGCCACAGGGTGGCTCTCTCTGCATCGGACAGCTAAAAAGTTTTATAGCAGGATGCCTCAATATCGAGGCATCACTGCTATAACATGAAAGCAGTTGGAAGTGATCAGGATCGCTTCCACTGCTTTCAAAGACCAACGACGTACGGGGTACGTCCTTGGTCGTTAACTGCATTTTTTTTGCAGGATGTACCCCATACGTCGTTGGTCGTTAAGTGGTTAACCGCACGTCCGGTTATAGCCTGATGCCTGTCATATATATTGCTCATTAGATTTGCCTGCAGCCTGCTCCCAGCCTCCAGCCCATCCCTATACTGTCTTAATCGCACAGTTCAGCCTGTGTGACAGAGAGTGCGAGTAAGCAGAGAGGTGGTGCTAACGGTCCGGATACGTGACGTCATCACTCCAGTCATGTGATGATGCTTGATGAGGCTCCTCCCCCTCAACGGTGCAAAATCTCATTACGGAGATAGTCATTGAGCTGAGAGGAGCTCATTTTGCACAGTTAGACAGTCAGTGACCAAGTTGGAAGTTGGTGGTGTGGCGTGGGCACTGGGTGTACCGTGGTATAATTTAGAGACGTTAAAACAGAAGAAGTTGAGGCGTGGGCACTAGGTGTACATGGTAGAATTTAGAGACATTAAAACAGAAGAAGTTGAGGTGTGGGCACTGGGTGGTAGAACTTAGAGAAGTTAAAACAGATGTCAGTATATTTATGAAAATCTTAGTAGTGCTCTCCAAATAATATATCAGCTTATGGCAGGGTTATAACACAATACAAATAATAATTATCCTTAAAAATAGAAACCCTTAACCAACATGCATCTACTAGAAACCATACAATTAATATAAATACCTGAATTCTTTTATTTAGTTAATATCCATGAACATTTTGAAATATATTTGCAATACCAGAATATGACACAATATTATATACGTTAAAACCAACTATTAAGATATGCTATCCTTCTTACAAAGCCCAGAAAAATGTACCTTTAAAAATCAGCCTTATTTACAAATAGCCTTTCATTCAGTTAACACAATTGGACTTAAACCTTTAACTTTTAACATCCAAGCAATACAATCCTAACAGTGCTTAAAAACAATAGGATAATATATATATTATGCTATTTAACTGCAATTTATCCTAATACAATATTGATTTAAAACATCAGAACTTGCACAGATAAGTTACTTAGCCTACCAGATACAAATTTAAACAATACCTAGGCTTATGAAATATTAACTTGAATACAAACTGCTTCTTTAAATCTTTCAACTGTACTTTAAACTGCAGTGACTTATAATTTAACTATAGTCTTACCAATAACCTTGAATACGTTACCAGGGTAAAGAGCAATCGATATCCAATATTCCTTAATAGGAATTATTTTACCTCAGATCACCAATAAGTGTATATCGCAATCAATGAGAAAGGTAGATTAGCTTTGCTTGAGTAAAGTGGTATCTCGCGCCCAACAAACCAGTTACAAGTTTAGCTTAGCAGAAATCTGTCCTTTCTCTAGCCTGCATTCACTTTATATCAGTTTTACATCATGGGTAAATTTGGAAACGCCCAAAACGGAAACCTTGTCTCGGATTGGTTCATCTGGGAATATATGTTGCCAAGGAGATGCATCCTTGCAACAACCAATCATCTCATGGCTGAAATTCTCGCAACATAACACTGGGTGGCAGCAGACAGCACAACACAACAAATTCACCTTTAACATTTCTAAGCATGTTTAACAAGATAATAATTCTCATAAGATGGTTATTTCATCAGACCACAACTCTCTGCATTAATCACATATAACCCCAATTATAGATGGGTAGTATTAGATTATTTTTTCTGATTATTCTGATACCAAATATGTTATATTATTAACATTGTATTATATTAAGGTAATTTAAAACAGCTAATTATTAGCTTAAAATGTATTACAATTTTATCAGTATCCTGGCATTTCTATATCTAATATGTTTTCACATAATATAGTATGCTATATGTCTCCCACAATTCTTGCATGCAGGAATTTTGCCCATGGTCCACATGAAATAAAATAATAAGTGTCATTAATCATTTCTTTTTAGGTCCACAAAGATTCTTAAAACACAGATGCTAAGACACTTCATGCTTTCAAAATATGCATGTATATATACAATACACACATACACACATAAACATATATACATATACATACACATACACATACACTTCTATGCAGTATCTTGTATTTATTTTCTTAGTATATTTTATTTGAAATCTAAATATAGTTGTTGGAAACATAAGTCACAGTACTTTCATTGTGTGTTATCCTCCCCCAGATGCAAAATTTACATTTCTTTCATGTAATTAGCAAGAGTCCATGAGCTAGTGACGTATGGGATATACATTCCTACCAGGAGGGGCAAAGTTTCCCAAACCTCAAAATGCCTATAAATACACCCCTCACCACATCCACAATTCAGTTTTACAAACTTTGCCTCCGATGGAGGTGGTGAAGTAAGTTTGTGCTAGATTCTACGTTGATATGCGCTCCGCAGCAAGTTGGAGCCCGGTTTTCCTCTCAGCGTGCAGTGAATGTCAGAGGGATGTGAGGAGAGTATTGCCTATTTGAATGCAGTGATCTCCTTCTACGGGGTCTATTTCATAGGTTCTCTGTTATCGGTCGTAGAGATTCATCTCTTACCTCCCTTTTCAGATCGACGATATACTCTTATATATACCATTACCTCTGCTTGGCTTTCTACAAACATGTAGATGAGTGTCCTGGGGTAAGTAAGTCTTATTTTCTGTGACACTCTAAAGCTATGGTTGGGCACTTTTATAAAGTTCTAAATATATGTATTCAAACATTTATTTGCCTTGACTCAGAATGTTCAACATTCCTTTTTTTCAGACAGTCAGTTTCATATTTGGGATAATGCATTTGAATCAATCATTTTTCTTACCTTAATAATTTGACTTTTTCCCTGTGGGCTGTTAGGTTCGCGGGGGCTGAAAATGCTTCATTTTATTGCGTCATTCTTGGCGCAGACTTTTTTGGAGCAAAAAATCTTTTCTGTTTCCGGCGTCATACGTGTCGCCGGAAGTTGCGTCATTTTTTGACGTTCTTTTGCGCCAAAAATGTCGGCGTTCCGGATGTGGCATCATTTTTGGCGCCAAAAGCATTTAGGCGCCAAATAATGTGGGCGTCTTTTTCTTTTGGCGCTAAAAAAATATGGGCGTCGCATTTGTCTCCACATTATTTAAGTCTCATTTTTCATTGCTTCTGGTTGCTAGAAGCTTGTTCTTTGGCATTTTTTCCCATTCCTGAAACTGTCATTTAAGGAATTTGATCAATTTTGCTTTATATGTTGTTTTTTCTCTTACATATTGCAAGATGTCTCACGTTGCATCTGAGTCAGAAGATACTTCAGGAAAATCGCTGTCTGGTCCTGGAACTACCAAAGCTAAGTGTATCTGCTGTAAACTTTTGGTAGCTGTTCCTCCAGCTGTTGTTTGTATTAAATGTCATGACAAACTTGTTAATGCAGATAATATTTCCTTTAGTAAAGTACCATTACCTGTTGCAGTTCCAACAACATCTAATGTTCAGAGTGTTCCTGATAACATAAGAGATTTTGTTTCTGAATCCATTAAGAAGGCTATGGCCTAGATTTGGAGTTTGGCGGTAGAAGGGCTGTTAACGCTCTGCAGGCTTTTTTCTGGCCGCACCATAAATTTAACTCTGGTATCGAGAGTTCAAACAAATGCTGCGTTAGGCTCCAAAAAAGGAGCGTAGAGCATTTTTACCGCAAATGCAACTCTCGATACCAGAGTTGCTTACGGGCGCGGCCAGCCTCAAAAACGTGCTCGTGCACGATATCCCCATAGGAAACAATGGGGCTGTTTGAGCTGAAAAAAAACCTAACACCTGCAAAAAAGCAGCGTTCAGCTCCTAACGCAGCCCCATTGTTTCCTATGGGGAAACACTTCCTACGTCTGCACCTAACACTCTAACATGTACCCCGAGTCTAAACACCCCTAACCTTACACTTATTAACCCCTAATCTGCCGCTCCCGCTATCGCTGACCCCTGCATATTTTTTTTAACCCCTAATCTGCCGCTCCGTAAACCGCCGCAACCTACGTTATCCCTATGTACCCCTAATCTGCTGCCCCTAACACCGCCGACCCCTAGATTATATTTATTAACCCCTAATCTGCCCCCCACAAGGTCGCCGACACCTGCCTACACTTATTAACCCCTAATCTGCCGAGCGGACCTGAGCGCTACTATAATAAAGTTATTAACCCCTAATCCGCCTCACTAACCCTATCATAAATAGTATTAACCCCTAATCTGCCCTCCCTAACATCGCTGACACCTAACTTCAATTATTAACCCCTAATCTGACGACCGGAGCTCACCGCTACTATAATAAATGGATTAACCCATAAAGCTAAGTCTAACCCTAACACTAACACCCCCCTAACTTAAATATAATTTACATCTAACAAAATAAATTAACTCTTATTAAATTAATTATTCCTATTTAAAGCTAAATACTTACCTGTAAAATACATCCTAATATAGCTACAATATAAATTATAATTACATAGTAGCTATTTTAGGATTAATATTTATTTTACAGGCAACTTGGTAATTATTTTAACCAGGTACAATAGCTATTTAATAGTTACCTAGTTAAAATAATAACAAATTTACCAGTAAAATAAATCCTAACCTAAGATATAATTAAACCTAACACTACCCTATCAATAAATTAATTAAATAAACTACCTACAATTACCTACAATTAACCTAACACTACACTATCAATAAATTAATTAAACACAATTCCTACAAATAAATACAATTAAATAAACTAGCTAAAGTACAAAAAATAAAAAAGAACTAAGTTACAAAAAATAAAAAAATATTTACAAACATAAGAAAAATATTACAACAATTTTAAACTAATTACACCTACTCTAAGCCCCCTAATAAAATAACAAAGCCCCCCAAAATAAAAAATTCCCTACCCTATTCTAAATTAAAAAAGTTAAAAGCTCTTTTACCTTACCAGCCCTGAACAGGGCCCTTTGCGGGGCATGCCCCAAGAATTTCAGCTCTTTTGCCTGTAAAAAAAAACATACAATACCCCCCCAACATTACAACCCACCACCCACATACCCCTAATCTAACCCAAACCCCCCTTAAATAAACCTAACACTAAGCCCCTGAAGATCTTCCTACCTTGTCTTCACCATCCAGGTTCACCGATCCGTCCTGAAGAGCTCCTCCGATGTCCTGATCCAAGCCCAAGCGGGGGGCTGAAGAGGTCCATGATCCGGTCAAAGTCTTCATCCAAGCGGGGCAGAAGAGGATCTTCCATCCGATTGAAGTCTTCATCCAGGCGGCATCTTCTATGGTCTTCCATCCGGAGCGAAGCGGCAGGATCCTGAAGACCTCCAGCGCGGAACATCCATCCGGCCCGACGACTGAACGACGAATGACTGTTCCTTTAAGGGACGTCATCCAAGATGGCGTCCCTCGAATTCCGATTGGCTGATAGGATTCTATCAGCCAATCGGAATTAAGGTAGGAATTTTCTGATTGGCTGATGGAATCAGCCAATCAGAATCAAGTTCAATCCGATTGGCTGATCCAATCAGCCAATCAGATTGAGCTCGCATTCTATTGGCTGTTCCGATCAGCCAATAGAATGCGAGCTCAATCTGATTGGCTGATCGGATCAGCCAATCGGATTGAACTTGATTCTGATTGGCTGATTCCATCAGCCAATCAGAATATTCCTACCTTAATTCCGATTGGCTGATAGAATCCTATCAGCCAATCGGAATTCAAGGGACGCCATCTTGGATGACGTCCCTTAAAGGAACCGTCATTCGTCGGGAGACAACGGAAGAAGAGGATGGATCCGCGTCGCCTGCTTCAAGATGGACCCGCTCCGCACCGGATGGAAGAAGATCGAAGATGCCGCTTGGAGAAGATGTTTGCCGGTCCGGATGTCCTCTTCTTGCCGGATAGGAGGAAGACTTTGGAGCCTCTTCTGGACCTCTTCAGCCACCGGATGATGGATCGCCAACCCCCGCTTGGGTTGGATGAAGATGTTGGAGCCAGGACGGATCGGTGATACCTGGATGGTGAAGACAAGGTAGGAAGATCTTCAGGGGCTTAGTGTTAGGTTTATTTAAGGGGGGTTTAGGTTAGATTAGGGGTATGTGGGTGGTGGGTTGTAATGTTGGGGGGGGTATTGTATGTGTTTTTTTTACAGGCAAAAGAGCTGAAATTCTTGGGGCATGCCCCGCAAAGGGCCCTGTTCAGGGCTGGTAAGGTAAAAGAGCTTTTAACTTCTTTAATTTAGAATAGGGTAGGGCATTTATTATTTTGGGGGGCTTTGTTATTTTATTAGGGGGCTTAGAGTAGGTGTAATTAGTTTAAAATTGTTGTAATAATTTTCTTATGTTTGTAAATATTTTTTTATTTTTTGTAACTTAGTTCTTTTTTATTTTTTGTACTTTAGTTAGTTTATGTAATTGTAGTTATTTGTAGCAATTGTATTTAATTTATTTATTGATAGTGTAGTGTTAGGTTAATTGTAGATAATTGTAGGTATTTTATTTAATTAATTTATTGATAGGGTAGTGTTAGGTTTAATTATATCTTAGGTTAGGATTTATTTTACAGGTAAATTTGTTATTATTTTAACTAGGTAACTATTAAATAGTTCTTAACTATTTAATAGATATTGTACCTGGTTAAAATAATTACAAAGTTGCCTGTAAAATAAATATTAATCCTAAAATAGCTATAATATAATTATAATTTATATTGTAGCTATATTAGGATTTATTTTACAGGTAAGTATTTAGCTTTAAATAGGAATAATTTATTTAATAAGAGTTAATTAATTTCGTTAGATGTAAATTATATTTAACTTAGGGGGGTGTTAGTGTTAGGGTTAGATTTAGCTTTAGGGGTTAATCCATTTATTATAGTAGCGATGAGCTCTGGTCGGCAGATTAGGGGTTAATAATTGAAGTTAGGCGTCGGCGATGTTAGGGAGGGCAGATTAGGGGTTAATACTATTTATGATAGGGTTAGTGAGGCGGGTTAGTGGTTAATAACTTTATTATAGTAGCGGTGCGGTCCGCTCGGCAGATTAGGGGTTAATAAGTGTAGGCAGGTGTCGGCGACGTTGAGGGGGGCAGATTAGGGGTTAATAAATATAATATAGGGGTCGGCAGTGTTAGGGGCAGCAGATTAGGGGTACATAGGGATAACGTAGGTGGCGGCGCTTTGCGGTCGGAAGATTAGGGGTTAATTATTTTAAGTAGCTGGCGGCGACGTTGTGGGGGGCAGATTAGGGGTTAATAAATATAATATAGGGGTCGGCGGGGTTAGGGGCAGCAGATTAGGGGTACATAAGTATAACGTAGGTGGCGGTCGGCAGATTAGGGGTTAAAAAATTTTAATCGAGTGGCGGCGATGTGGGGGGACCTCGGTTTAGGGGTACATAGGTAGTTTATGGGTGTTAGTGTACTTTAGGGTACAGTAGTTAAGAGCTTTATGAACCGGCGTTAGCCCAGAAAGCTCTTAACCCCTGCTATTTTCAGGCGGCTGGAGTTTTGTCGTTAGAGCTCTAACGCTCACTTCAGAAACGACTCTAAATACCGGCGTTAGAAAGATCCCATTGAAAAGATAGGATACGCAATTGACGTAAGGGGATCTGCAGTATGGAAAAGTCGCGGCTGAAAAGTGAGCGTTAGACCCTTTAATCACTGACTCCAAATACCAGCGGGCGGCCAAAACCAGCGTTAGGAGCCTCTAACGCTGGTTTTCACGGCTACCGCCGAACTCTAAATCTAGGCCTATGTCTGTTATTCCTCCTTCTAGTAAACACAAAAAATCTTTTAAAACTTCTCGTTATTCAGATGAATTTTTAAATGAACATCATCATTCTGATTCTAATGATTCTTCTGGTTCAGAGGATTCTGTCTCAGAGGTTGATGCTGATAAATCTTCATATTTATTTAAAATGGAATTTATTCGTTCTTTACATAAAGAAGTTTTAATTGCTTTAGAAATTGAGGATTCTGGTCCTCTTGATATTAAATCTAAACGTTTAGACAAGGTATTTAAATCTCCTGTGGTTATTCCAGAAGTTTTTCCTGTTCCTGGTGCTATTTCTGAAGTAATTTCCAGAGAATGGAATAATTTGGGTAATTCATTTACTCCCTCTAAACGTTTTAAGCAATTATATCCTGTGCCGTCCGACAGATTAGAGTTTTGGGACAAAATCCCTAAAGTTGATGGGGCTATTTCTACCCTTGCTAAACGTACTACTATTCCTACGGCAGATGGTACTTCCTTTAAGGATCTTTTAGATAGGAAAATTGAATCCTTTCTAAGAAACGCTTATCTGTGTTCAGGTAATCTTCTTAGACCTGCTATATCATTGGCTGATGTTGCTGCAGCTTCAACTTTTTGGTTGGAAACTTTAGCGCAACAAGTAACAGATCATGATTCTCATAATATTATTCTTCTTCTTCAACATGCTAATAATTTTATCTGTGATGCCATTTTTTATATTATCAGAGTTGATGTCAGGTTTATGTCTCTAGCTATTTTAGCTAGAAGAGCTTTATGGCTTAAAACTTGGAATGCTGATATGTCTTCTAAATCGACTCTACTTTCCCTTTCTTTCCAGGGTAATAAATTATTTGGTTCTCAGTTGGATTCTATTATCTCAACTGGTACTGGTGGGAAAGGAACTTTTTTACCACAGGATAAAAAATCTAAAGGTAAAAACAGGGCTAATAATCGTTTTCGTTCCTTTCGTTTCAACAAAGAACAAAAGCCTGATCCTTCATCCTCAGGAGCAGTTTCAGTTTGGAAACCATCTCCAGTCTGGAATAAATCCAAGCCTTCTAGAAAAGCAAAGCCAGCTTCTAAGTCCACATGAAGGTGAGGCCCTCATTCCAGCTCAGCTGGTAGGGGGCAGATTACGTTTTTTCAAAGAAATTTGGATCAATTCTGTTCACAATCTTTGGATTCAGAACATTGTTTCAGAAGGGTACAGAATTGGTTTCAAGATAAGACCTCCTGCAAAGAGATTTTTTCTTTCCCGTGTCCCAGTAAACCCAGTAAAGGCTCAAGCATTTCTGAAATGTGTTTCAGATCTAGAGTTGGCTGGAGTAATTATGCCAGTTCCAGTTTTGGAACAGGGGCTGGGGTTTTATTTGAATCTCTTCATTGTACCCAAGAAGGAGAACTCCTTCAGACCAGTTCTGGATCTGAAAATATTGAATCGTTATGTAAGGATACCAACATTCAAAATGGTAACTGTAAGGACTATCTTGCCTTTTGTTCAGCAAGGGCATTATATGTCTACAATAGATTTACAGGATGCATATCTGCATATTCCGATTCATCCAGCTCACTATCAGTTCCTGAGATTCTATTTCCTGGACAAGCATTACCAGTTTGTGGCTCTGCCGTTTGGCCTAGCTACAGCTCCAAGAATTTTTACAAAGGTTCTCGGTGCCCTTCTGTCTGTAATCAGAGAACAGGGTATTGTGGTATTTCCTTATTTGGACGATATCTTGGTACTTGCTCAGTCTTCACATTTAGCAGAATCTCATACGAATCGACTTGTGTTGTTTCTTCAAGATCATGGTTGGAGGATCAATTCACTAAAAACTTCATTGATTCCTCAGACAAGGGTAACCTTTTTAGGTTTCCAGATAGATTCAGTGTCCATGACTCTGTCTTTGACAGACAAGAGACGTCTAAAATTGATTTCAGCTTGTCGAAACCTTCAGTCACAATCATTCCCTTCGGTAGCCTTATGCATGGAAATTCTAGGTCTTATGACTGCTGCATCGGACGCGATCCCCTTTGCTCGTTTTCACATGCGACCTCTTCAGCTCTGTATGCTGAACCAATGGTGCAGGGATTACACAAAGATATCTCAATTAATATCTTTAAAACCGATTGTACGACATTCTCTGACGTGGTGGACAGATCACCATCGTTTAATTCAGGGGGCTTCTTTTGTTCTTCCGACCTGGACTATAATCTCAACAGATGCAAGTCTTACAGGTTGGGGAGCTGTGTGGGGGTCTCTGATGGCACAAGGGGTTTGGGAATCTCAGGAGGTGAGATTACTGATCAATATTTTGGAACTCCGTGCAATTTTCAGAGCTCTTCAGTCTTGGCCTCTTCTGAAGAGAGAGTCGTTAATTTGTTTTCAGACAGACAATGTCACAACTGTGGCATACATCAATCATCAAGGAGGGACTCACAGTCCTCTGGCTATGAAAGAAGTATCTTGAATTCTGGTTTGGGCGGAATCCAGCTCCTGTCTAATCTCTGCGGTTCATATCCCAGGTATAGACAGTTGGGAAGCGGATTATCTCAGTCGCCAAACGTTGCATCCGGGCGAATGGTCTCTTCACCCAGAGGTATTTCTTCAGATTGTTCAAATGTGGGAACTCCCAGAAATAGATCTGATGGCTTCTCATCTAAACAAGAAACTTCCCCAGGTATCTGTCCAGATCCCGGGATCCTCAGGCGGAGGCAGTGGATGCATTATCACTTCCTTGGAAGTATCATCCTGCCTATATCTTTCCGCCTCTAGTTCTTCTTCCAAGAGTAATCTCCAAGATTCTGAAGGAATGCTCGTTTGTTCTGCTGGTAGCTCCAGCATGGCCTCACAGGTTTTGGTATGCGGATCTTGTCCGGATGGCCTCTTGCCAGCCGTGGACTCTTCCGTTAAGACCAGACCTTCTGTCGCAAGGTCCTTTCTTCCATCAGGATCTCAAATCCTTAAATTTAAAGGTATGGAGATTGAACGCTTGATTCTTGGTCAAAGAGGTTTCTCTGACTCTGTGATTAATACTATGTTACAGGCTCGTAAATCTGTATCTAGAGAGATAAATTATAGAGTCTGGAAGACTTATATTTCTTGGTGTCTTTCTCATCATTTTTCCTGGCATTCTTTTAGAATTCCGAGAATTTTACAGTTTCTTCAGGATGGTTTAGATAAAGGTTTGTCCGCAAGTTCCTTGAAAGGACAAATCTCTGCTCTTTCTGTTCTTTTTCACAGAAAGATTGCTAATCTTCCTGATATTCATTGTTTTGTACAAGCTTTGGTTCGTATAAAACCTGTCATTAAGTATATTTCTCCTCCTTGGAGTTTGAATTTGGTTCTGGGGGCTCTTCAAGCTCCTCCTTTTGAACCCATGCATTCATTGGACATTAAATTACTTTCTTGGAAAGTTTTGTTCCTTTTGGCCATCTCTTCTGCCAGAAGAGTCTCTGAATTATCTGCTCTTTCTTGTGAGTCTCCTTTTCTGATTTTTCATCAGGATAAGGCGGTGTTGGGAACTTCTTTTGAATTTTTACCTAAGGTTGTGAATTCCAACAACATTAGTAGAGAAATTGTGGTTCCTTCATTATGTCCTAATCCTAAGAATTCTAAGGAGAAATCGTTGCATTCTTTGGATGTTGTTAGAGCTTTGAAATATTATGTTGAAGCTACTAAGTCTTTCCGAAAGACTTCTAGTCTATTTGTCATCTTTTCCGGTTCTAGAAAAGGTCAGAAAGCTTCTGCCATTTCTTTGGCATCTTGGTTGAAATCCTTAATTCACCATGCTTATGTCGAGTCGGGTAAAACTCCGCCTCAAAGGATTACAGCTCATTCTACTAGGTCAGTTTCTACTTCCTGGGCGTTTAGGAATGATGCTTCGGTTGATCAGATTTGCAAAGCAGCAACTTGGTCCTCTTTGCATACTTTTACTAAATTCTACCATTTTGATGTGTTTACTTCTTCTGAAGCAGTTTTTGGTAGAAAAGTACTTCAGGCAGCGGTTTCAGTTTGAATCTTCTGCTTATGTTTTGATTAAACTTTATTTTGGGTGTGGATTATTTTCAGCAGGAATTGGCTGTCTTTATTTTATCCCTCCCTCTCTAGTGACTCTTGCGTGGAAAGATCCACATCTTGGGTAGTCATTATCCCATACGTCACTAGCTCATGGACTCTTGCTAATTACATGAAAGAAAACATAATTTATGTAAGAACTTACCTGATAAATTCATTTCTTTCATATTAGCAAGAGTCCATGAGGCCCACCCTTTTTGTGGTGGTTATGATTTTTTTGTATAAAGCACAACTATTCCAATTCCTTATTTTATATGCTTTCGCACTTTTTTTCTATCACCCCACTTCTTGGCTATTCGTTAAACTGATTTGTGGGTGTGGTGAGGGGTGTATTTATAGGCATTTTGAGGTTTGGGAAACTTTGCCCCTCCTGGTAGGAATGTATATCCCATACGTCACTAGCTCATGGACTCTTGCTAATATGAAAGAAATGAATTTATCAGGTAAGTTCTTACATAAATTATGTTTTTTTTATATTTCAATGTTAGCAGCCACAGCAGGGCTCATTTGCACCTGAGTGTGATGCCAAGGTTCTCCCAAGACATGTCACTTTAAACTAGACTAACAGGTTTCTCTGTGAGGAGTAGGGAGTTTATCACACATTTCCACTTTGAAAAACAAATGGTATCCTGATCTATGCATCAAAATGTTGTCTTTTTACACAGCTGGAAGTGGGCTTCAAAGGCTATGTTAACTATCAATTATGGTAAAACATGTTTGTATTTTCATCTAGGGAGCAAATGTTTTAGTGTCAAACCTCTGGAGACAT
Source organism: Bombina bombina (assembly GCF_027579735.1). Lineage (NCBI taxonomy): Eukaryota > Metazoa > Chordata > Amphibia > Anura > Bombinatoridae > Bombina > Bombina bombina. The sequence goes on from NC_069503.1 coordinate 37,171,661, forward strand.
CCTGTCTGCAGTTTAGTCCTGAAACGTTTATTCAAACTTGTGGGGTTTTTGTGAATCAAATCCTGACACCAGAATTTAAACCTTATTCCAGTAATATCTGATAAAAATATGGTTTCATACATAAACACATTTCCCTGTCCTATTGACATACATATATATATATATAAATATGTATTTACCTGTGCCCTGACACAGAAGAAGTTGAGGCAAGGGCACTGGGTGGTAGAACTTAGAAAAGTTAAAACAGAAGAAGTTGATGCATGGGCAATGGGTGGTAGAATTTAGAAAAGTTAAAATAGAAGAAGTTGAGGTGTAGGCACTGGGTGTACGAGGTAGAATTTAGAGACATTAAAACAGAAGAAGTTGAAAAGTTAAAACATAAGTTGAGGCGAGTGGCACTGGGTGGTAGAAGTTAGAGAAGTTAAAACAAGAATTTGAGGTGGGGGCACTGGGTGGTAGAACTTAGAGAAGTTAAAACAGAAGAAGTTGAGATGTGGGCACTGGGTGTACCGTGGTAGAATTTAGAGAAGTTAAAACAGAAGAATTTGATGCGTGGGCACTGGGTGTACTGTGGTAGAACTTAGAGAAGTTAAAACAGAAGAAGTTGAGGCATGGGCACTGGGTGTACCGTGGTAGAATTTAGAGAAGTTAAAACAGAAGAATTTGAGGTGTGGGCACTGGGTGTACCGCGGTAGAACTTAGAAAAGTTAAAACAGAAGAAGTTGATGCATGGGCAATGGGTGGTAGAATTTAGAAAAGTTAAAATAGAAGAAGTTGAGGTGTAGGCACTGGGTGTACGAGGTAGAATTTAGAGACATTAAAACAGAAGAAGTTGAAAAGTTAAAACATAAGTTGAGGCGAGTGGCACTGGGTGGTAGAAGTTAGAGAAGTTAAAACAAGAATTTGAGGTGGGGGCACTGGGTGGTAGAACTTAGAGAAGTTAAAACAGAAGAAGTTGAGATGTGGGCACTGGGTGTACCGTGGTAGAATTTAGAGAAGTTAAAACAGAAGAATTTGATGCGTGGGCACTGGGTGTACTGTGGTAGAACTTAGAGAAGTTAAAACAGAAGAAGTTGAGGCATGGGCACTGGGTGTACCGTGGTAGAATTTAGAGAAGTTAAAACAGAAGAATTTGAGGTGTGGGCACTGGGTGTACCGCGGTAGAATTTAGAGAAGTTAAAACAGAAGAAGTTGAGGCGGGGGCATTAGGTGGTAGAATTTAAATAAATTAAAACAGAAGTTGAGGCGTGGGCATTGGGTGGTAGTGATGTCGCGAACAGTTCGCCAGAGAACAGTTCCCAGCGATCTTAGCTTGTTCGCGTTCGCCGCGGCGGGTGAACATATGCGATGTTCAATCCGCCCCCTATTCGTCATAATTGAGGAAACTTTGACCCTGTATCTCACAGTCTGCAGACACATTTGAGCCAATCAGCAGCAGACACTCCCTCTCAGACCCTCCCAGCTCCTGGGCAGCAGCCATTTTAGATTCATTACGATCCTGCTTTGTTAGTGAGAGGAGGTTTAGTGCTGCTGCTGCTTATATTATAGGGAAATAGATAGCTAGGCTAGTGTATTTAGTGTCCACTACAGTCCTGAAGGACTCATCTAATCTCTGCTTTAAGGACAGCACCCCAAAAAGCCCTTTTTAGGGCTAGAACTTCAGCCCAAAAAGCGCTTTTTAGGGCTAGAACTTCAGTCATTTTTTTTAAATTTGTAATTGTATTTGCATTTGCCTGGCTGTCAGCCTGTGGGTGAGGCTCACAGCATATACTGTGATTAGTGCCACCACTGATATCTGCTTAACATTAGTGTAAATTTTAAAAAACTTTTACATCATTTTACTAGTGTAATCTAATTTCATTTTCCATCAGGCCTGTGTGTGAGGCTCACAGCATATACTGTGATTAATTCTTCTGTGCCACCACTGATATCTAGTGTAACATTAGTGTAAATTAAAAAAAACAACAAACTTTTACATTATTTTGCTAGTGTAATCTAATTTCATTTTCTATCAGGCCTGTTTGTCAGGCCCACATCATATACTGTGATTAATTGCTCTGTGCCACCACTGATATCTGGTGTAACATTAGTGTAAATTTATAAAAAAAAATGTTTACATCATTTTGCTAGTGTAATCTAATTTCATTTTCTATCAGACCTGTGTGTCAGGCCCACATCATATACTGTGATTAATTATTCTGTGCCACCACTGATATCTGGTTAACATTAGTGTAAATTTAAAAAAAAAATTTACATCATTTTGCTAGTGTAATCTAATTTCATTTTCCATCAGGCCTGTGTGTCAGGCTCACATCATATACTGTGATTAATAGCTCTGTTTTCCACCACTTATATCTGGTGTAACATTAGTGTACATTTTTTAAAAAAAAACTTTTACATCAGTCCTCTTCTAGTGTTATTTAATTTTAGTTGCCAGGCCAGGCTGCGCCTACCACTAGTGCCAGCCTGTGTGTCAGGCTGCCAGCATATACTGTGCCTACTTCCATCCTCAGTGCCACCACTCCTATCTGGTGTAACATTAGTTTAAATTTAAAAAAAAAAACCTTTAACATCAGTCTTCTAGTGTTATTTAATTTTAGTTGCCAGGCCAGCCTGCCACTACTAGTGGCAGCCTGTGTGTCAGGCTGCCAGCATATACTGTGCCTACTTCCATCCTCAGTGCCACCACTCCTATCTGTTGTAACATTAGTGTAACTTTTTAAAAAAAAAACTTTTACATCAATCTGCTAGTGGTATTTAATTGCAGTTGCTTGTCTGCCAGCGTGTGTGCCAGGCCCACTTTCCAACTAGTTCCACGAATCATATTTGTTATAACAGTAGTGTAAATATTTTAAATAAAAACTTTTTTGACTGTGAATCATCAGTCTGCTAGTGCAATCTAATTGCAGTTGCCTACCTGCCAGCGTGTGTGCCAGGCCCACTTGCCAACTAGTGCCACCAATCATATTTGTTATAACAGTATTGTAAATATTTAAAATAAAAACTTTTTTGACTGTGAATCATCAGTCTGCTAGTGCAATTGAATTGCAGTTGCCTGCCTGCCAGCGTGTGTGCCAGGCCCACTTGCCAACTAGTGCCACCAATCATATTTGTTATAACAGTATTGTAAATATTTAAAATAAATACTTTTTTGACTGTAAATCATCAGTCTGCTAGTGCAATTGAATTTCAGTTGCCTGCCTGCATGCCAGCGTGTGTGCCAGGCACACTTGCCAACTAGTGCCACCAATCATATTTGTTATAACAGTACTGTAAATATTTTAAAAAAATACTTTTTTGACTGTGAAACATCAGTCTGCTAGTGTCATCTAATTGAAGTTGCCTGCCTGCCAGCATGTGTGCCAGGCCCACTTGCCAACTAGTGCCACCAATCATATTTGTTATAACAGTATTGTAAATATTTAAAATAAAAACTTTTTTGACTGTGAATCATCAGTCTGCTAGTGCAATTGAATTGCAGTTGCATGCCTGCCAGCGTGTGTGCCAGGTCCACTTGCCAACTAGTGCCACCAATCATATTTGTTATAACAGTATTGTAAATATTTAAAAAAAAAATACTTTTTTGACTGTGAAACATCAGTCAGCTAGTGTAATCTAATTGCAGTTGCCTGCCTCCCAGTGTGTGTGCCAGGCCCACTTGCCAACTAGTGCCACCAATCATATTTGTTATAACAGTACTTTAAATATTTTAAAAAAAAACTTTTTTGACTGTGAAACATCAGTCTGCTAGTGTCATCTAATTGAAGTTGTCTGCCTGCCAGCGTGTGTGCCAGGCCCACTTGCCAACTAGTGCCACCAATCATATTTGTTATAACAGTAGTCTAAATATTTAAAATAAAAACTTTTTTGACTGTGAATCAACCTAGTTACCATGGGTCCCAGACCGCATGTCTTCTTGTTATATTTTGTCAGGGTAATCATGCAGGCCATATAGACCTCCCCTGATAGGGGGAGTAATAGGGATTAAAGTGCTAAGAATACTACTACTTAACACAACCTAGTAACCATGGCTCCCAGACCGCATGTCTTATTGTTATATTTTGTCAGGGTAATCAGGCAGGCTATATAGACCTCCCCCGATAGGTGGAGTAACACGTATTAAAGTACTAAGAATAGTACTACTTAACACAACCTAGTTACCATGGCTCCCAGACCGAATGTCTTATTGTTATATTTTGTCAGGGTAATCAGGCAGGCCATATAGACCTCCCCCGATAGGGGGAGTAACAGGGATAAAAGTGCTAAGAATAGTACTACTTAACACAACCTAGTTACCATGACTCCCAGACCGCATGTCTTATTGTTATATTTTGTCAGGGTAATCAGGCAGGCTATATAGACCTCCCCTGATAGGTGGAGTAACACGTATTAAAGTGCTAAGAATAGTACTACTTAACACAACCTTACAATGGGTCCCAGACGCATGTCTTATTGGTATACTTTGTCAGGGTAATCAGGCAGGCCATATATAGACCTCCACCGATAGGGGGAGTTACAGGGATTTAAGTGCTAAGAATAGTACTACTTAACACAACCTTACCATGGGTCCCAGAACGCATGTCTTGTTGTTATACTTTGTCAGGGTAATCATGCAGGCCATATTGACCTCCCCCGATATGGGGAGTAACAGGTATTAAACTGCTAAGAACAGTACTACTTAACACAACCTAGTTACCATGGTTCCCAGACCGCATGTCTTGTTGTTATACTTTGTCAGGGTAATCATGCAGGCCATATAGACCTCCCCCGATATGGGGAGTAACAGGTATTAAACTGCTAAGAACAGTACTACTTAACACAACCTAGTTACCATGGGTCCCAGAAAGCATGTCTTGTTGTGATACTTTGTCAGGGTAATCATGCAGGCCATATAGACCTCCCCAGATAGGGGAAGTAACAGGTATTAAAGTGCTAAGAATAGTACTACTTAACACAACCTAGTTACCATGGGTCCCAGACCACATGTTTTGTTGTTATACTTTGTCAGGGTAATCATGCAGGCCATATAGACCTCCCCCGATAGGGGAGTTACAGGGATTAAAGTGCTAAGAATAGTACTACTTAACACAACCTTACCATGGGTCCCAGACAGCATGTCTTATTGTTATACTTTGTCAGGGTAATCAGGCAGGCTATATAGACCTCCCCCGATAGGTGGAGTAACACGTATTAAAGTGCTAAGAATAGTACTACTTAACACAACCTAGTTACCATGGGTCCCAGACCGCATGTTTTATTATTATACTTTGTCAGGGTAATTATATATCTATATCAAATCGATCTATTTATCTTCTATCGATTCTATCTTGTGATACTTTGTCAGGGTAATCATGCAGGCCATATAGACCTCCCCAGATAGGGGGAGTAACAGGTATTAAAGTGCTAAGAATAGTACTACTTAACACAACCTAGTTACCATGGATCCCAGACCGCATGTCTTGTTGTTATACTTTGTCAGGGTAATCATGCAGGCCATATAGACCTCCCCCGATAGGGGGAGAACAGGTATTAAACTGCTAAGAACAGTACTACTTATTGTTATATTTTGTCAGGGTAATCAGGCAGGCCATATAGACCTCCCCCGATAGGGGGAGTAACAGGGATTAAAGTGCTAAGAATAGTACTACTTAAAACAACCTAATTACCATGGGTCCCACACCGCATGTCTTGTTGTTATACTTTGTCAGGGTAATCATGCAGGCCATATAGACCTCCCCCAGATAGGGGGGAGTAACAGGTATTAAACTGCTAAGAACAGTACTACTTAACACAACCTAGTTACCATGGGTCCCAGACCGCATGTTTTATTATTATACTTTGTCAGGGTAATTATATATCTATATCAAATCGATCTATTTATCTTCTATCGATTCTATCTTGTGATACTTTGTCAGGGTAATCATGCAGGCCATATAGACCTCCCCAGATAGGGGGAGTAACAGGTATTAAAGTGCTAAGAATAGTACTACTTAACACAACCTAGTTACCATGGGTCCCAGACCGCATGTCTTGTTGTTATACTTTGTCAGGGTAATCATGCAGGCCATATAGACCTCCCCCGATAGGGGGAGAACAGGTATTAAACTGCTAAGAACAGTACTACTTATTGTTATATTTTGTCAGGGTAATCAGGCAGGCCATATAGACCTCCCCCGATAGGGGGAGTAACAGGGATTAAAGTGCTAAGAATAGTACTACTTAAAACAACCTAATTACCATGGGTCCCAGACCGCATGTCTTGTTGTTATACTTTGTCAGGGTAATCATGCAGGCCATATAGACCTCCCCCGATATGGGGAGTAACAGGTATTAAACTGCTAAGAACAGTACTACTTAACACAACCTAGTTACCATGGGTCACAGACAGCATGTCTTGTTGTGATACTTTGTCAGGGTAATCATGCAGGCCATATAGACCTCCCCCGATATGGGGAGTAACAGGTATTAAACTGCTAAGAACAGTACTACTTAACACAACCTAGTTACCATGGGTCCCAGACAGAATGTCTTGTTGTGATACTTTGTCAGGGTAATCATGCAGGCCATATAGACCTCCCCCGATAGGTGGAGTAACACGTATTAAAGTGCTAAGAATACTACTACTTAACACAACCTAGTTACCATGGGTCCCAGACCGCATGTCTTGTTGTTATCTTTTGTCAGGGTAATCATGCAGGCCATATAGACCTCCCCCGATAAGGGGAGTAAAAGGGATTAAAGTGCTAAGAATAGTACTACTAAACACAACCTAATTACCATGGGTCCCAGACCGCATGTCTTGTTGTTATACTTTGTCAGGGTAATCATGCAGGCCATATAGACCTCCCCCGATAGGTGGAGTAACACGTATTAAAGTGCTAAGAATAGTACTACTTAACACAACCTAGTTACCATGACTCCCAGACCGCATGTCTTATTGTTATATTTTGTCAGGGTAATCAGGCAGGCTATATAGACCTCCCCTGATAGGTGGAGTAACACGTATTAAAGTGCTAAGAATAGTACTACTTAACACAACCTTACAATGGGTCCCAGACGCATGTCTTATTGGTATACTTTGTCAGGGTAATCAGGCAGGCCATATATAGACCTCCACCGATAGGGGGAGTTACTGGGATTTAAGTGCTAAGAATAGTACTACTTAACACAACCTTACCATGGGTCGCAGACCGCATGTCTTGTTGTTATACTTTGTCAGGGTAATCATGCAGGCCATATAGACCTCCCCCGATATGGGGAGTAACAGGTATTAAACTGCTAAGAACAGTACTACTTACCACAACCTAGTTACCATGGGTCCCAGACCGCATGTCTTGTTGTTATACTTTGTCAAGGTAATCATGCAGGCCATATAGACCTCCCCCGACATGGGGAGTAACAGGTATTAAACTGCTAAAAACAGTACTACTTAACACAACCTAGTTACCATGGTTCCCAGACCGCATGTCTTGTTGTTATACTTTGTCAGGGTAATCATGCAGGCCATATAGACCTCCCCCGATATGGGGAGTTACAGGTATTAAACTGCTAAGAACAGTACTACTTAACACAACCTAGTTACCATGGGTCCCAGAAAGCATGTCTTGTTGTGATACTTTGTCAGGGTAATCATGCAGGCCATATAGACCTCCCCAGATAGGGGGAGTAACAGGTATTAAAGTGCTAAGAATAGTACTACTTAACACAACCTAGTTACCATGGGTCCCAGACCACATGTTTTGTTGTTATACTTTGTCAGGGTAATCATGCAGGCCATATAGACCTCGCCCGATAGGGGGAGTTACAGGGATTAAAGTGCTAAGAATAGTACTACTTAACACAACCTTACCATGGGTCCCAGACAGCATGTCTTATTGTTATACTTTGTCAGGGTAATCAGGCAGGCTATATAGACCTCCCCCGATAGGTGGAGTAACACGTATTAAAGTGCTAAGAATAGTACTACTTAACACAACCTAGTTACCATGGGTCCCAGACCGCATGTTTTATTATTATACTTTGTCAGGGTAATTATATATCTATCAAATCGATCTATTTATCTTTTATCGATTCTATCTTGTGATACTTTGTCAGGGTAATCATGCAGGCCATATAGACCTCCCCAGATAGGGGGGGTAACAGGTATTAAAGTGCTAAGAATAGTACTACTTAACACAACCTAGTTACCATGGGTCCCAGATCGCATGTCTTGTTGTTATACTTTGTCAGGGTAATCATGCAGGCCATATAGACCTCCCCCGATAGGGGGGAGAACAGGTATTAAACTGCTAAGAACAGTACTACTTATTGTTATATTTTGTCAGGGTAATCAGGCAGGCCATATAGACCTCCCCCGATAGGGGGAGTAACAGGGATTAAAGTGCTAAGAATAGTACTACTTAACACAACCTAATTACCATAGGTCCCAGACCACATGTCTTGTTGTTATACTTTGTCAGGGTAATCATGCAGGCCATATAGACCTCCCCAGATAGGGGGAGTAACAGGTATTAAACTGCTAAGAACAGTACTACTTAACACAACCTAGTTACCATGGGTCCCAGACCGCATGTCTTGTTGTTATACTTTGTCAGGGTAATCATGCAGGCCATATAGACCTCTCCCGATATGGGGAGTAACAGGTATTAAACTGCTAAGAACAGTACTACTTAACACAACCTAGTTACCATGGGTCCCAGACAGCATGTCTTGTTGTGATACTTTGTCAGGGTAATCATGCAGGCCATATAGACCTCCCCCGATATGGGGAGTAACAGGTATTAAACTGCTAAGAACAGTACTACTTAACACAACCTAGTTACCATGGGTCCCAGACAGAATGTCTTGTTGTGATACTTTGTCAGGGTAATCATGCAGGCCATATAGACCTCCCCAGATAGGGATTAAAGTGATAAGAATAGTACTACTTAACACAACCTAGTTACCATGGGTCCCAGAGCACATGTTTTGTTGTTATACTTTGTCAGGGTAATCATGCAGGCCATATAGACCTCCCCCGATAGGTGGAGTAACACGTATTAAAGTGCTAAGAATACTACTACTTAACACAACCTAGTTACCATGGGTCCCAGACCGCATGTCTTGTTGTTATATTTTGTCAGGGTAATCATGCAGGCCATATAGACCTCCCCCGATAAGGGGAGTAAAAGGGATTAAAGTGCTAAGAATAGTACTACTAAACACAACCTAATTACCATGGGTCCCAGACCGCATGTCTTGTTGTTATACTTTGTCAGGGTAATCATTCAGGCCATATAGACCTCCCCAGATAGGGATTAAAGTGCTAAGAATAGTACTACTTAACACAACCTAGTTACCATGGGTCCCAGACCGCATGTCTTGTTGTTATAATTTGTCAGGGTAATCATGCAGGCCATATAGACCTCCCCCGATAAGGGGAGTAAAAGGGATTAAAGTGCTAAGAATAGTACTACTAAACACAACCTAATTACCATGGGTCCCAGACCGCATGTCTTGTTGTTATACTTTGTCAGGGTAATCATGCAGGCCATATAGACCTCCCCCGATATGGGGAGTAAAAGGGATTAAAGTGCTAAGAATAGTACTACTAAACACAACCTAATTACCATGGGTCCCAGACCGCATGTCTTGTTGTTATACTTTGTCAGGGTAATCATGCAGGCCATATAGACCTCCCCCGATAGGTGGAGTAACACGTATTAAAGTGCTAAGAATAGTACTACTTAACACAACCTAGTTACCATGACTCCCAGACCGCATGTCTTATTGTTATATTTTGTCAGGGTAATCAGGCAGGCTATATAGACCTCCCCTGATAGGTGGAGTAACACGTATTAAAGTGCTAAGAATAGTACTACTTAACACAACCTTACAATGGGTCCCAGACGCATGTCTTATTGGTATACTTTGTCAGGGTAATCAGGCAGGCCATATATAGACCTCCACCGATAGGGGGAGTTACTGGGATTTAAGTGCTAAGAATAGTACTACTTAACACAACCTTACCATGGGTCGCAGACCGCATGTCTTGTTGTTATACTTTGTCAGGGTAATCATGCAGGCCATATAGACCTCCCCCGATATGGGGAGTAACAGGTATTAAACTGCTAAGAACAGTACTACTTACCACAACCTAGTTACCATGGGTCCCAGACCGCATGTCTTGTTGTTATACTTTGTCAAGGTAATCATGCAGGCCATATAGACCTCCCCCGAAATGGGGAGTAACAGGTATTAAACTGCTAAAAACAGTACTACTTAACACAACCTAGTTACCATGGTTCCCAGACCGCATGTCTTGTTGTTATACTTTGTCAGGGTAATCATGCAGGCCATATAGACCTCCCCCGATATGGGGAGTAACAGGTATTAAACTGCTAAGAACAGTACTACTTAACACAACCTAGTTACCATGGGTCCCAGAAAGCATGTCTTGTTGTGATACTTTGTCAGGGTAATCATGCAGGCCATATAGACCTCCCCAGATAGGGGGAGTAACAGGTATTAAAGTGCTAAGAATAGTACTACTTAACACAACCTAGTTACCATGGGTCCCAGACCACATGTTTTGTTGTTATACTTTGTCAGGGTAATCATGCAGGCCATATAGACCTCGCCCGATAGGGGGAGTTACAGGGATTAAAGTGCTAAGAATAGTACTACTTAACACAACCTTACCATGGGTCCCAGACAGCATGTCTTATTGTTATACTTTGTCAGGGTAATCAGGCAGGCTATATAGACCTCCCCCGATAGGTGGAGTAACACGTATTAAAGTGCTAAGAATAGTACTACTTAACACAACCTAGTTACCATGGGTCCCAGACCGCATGTTTTATTATTATACTTTGTCAGGGTAATTATATATCTATCAAATCGATCTATTTATCTTTTATCGATTCTATCTTGTGATACTTTGTCAGGGTAATCATGCAGGCCATATAGACCTCCCCAGATAGGGGGGGGTAACAGGTATTAAAGTGCTAAGAATAGTACTACTTAACACAACCTAGTTACCATGGGTCCCAGATCGCATGTCTTGTTGTTATACTTTGTCAGGGTAATCATGCAGGCCATATAGACCTCCCCCGATAGGGGGAGAACAGGTATTAAACTGCTAAGAACAGTACTACTTATTGTTATATTTTGTCAGGGTAATCAGGCAGGCCATATAGACCTCCCCCGATAGGGGGAGTAACAGGGATTAAAGTGCTAAGAATAGTACTACTTAACACAACCTAATTACCATAGGTCCCAGACCACATGTCTTGTTGTTATACTTTGTCAGGGTAATCATGCAGGCCATATAGACCTCCCCAGATAGGGGGAGTAACAGGTATTAAACTGCTAAGAACAGTACTACTTAACACAACCTAGTTACCATGGGTCCCAGACCGCATGTCTTGTTGTTATACTTTGTCAGGGTAATCATGCAGGCCATATAGACCTCTCCCGATATGGGGAGTAACAGGTATTAAACTGCTAAGAACAGTACTACTTAACACAACCTAGTTACCATGGGTCCCAGACAGCATGTCTTGTTGTGATACTTTGTCAGGGTAATCATGCAGGCCATATAGACCTCCCCCGATATGGGGAGTAACAGGTATTAAACTGCTAAGAACAGTACTACTTAACACAACCTAGTTACCATGGGTCCCAGACAGAATGTCTTGTTGTGATACTTTGTCAGGGTAATCATGCAGGCCATATAGACCTCCCCAGATAGGGATTAAAGTGATAAGAATAGTACTACTTAACACAACCTAGTTACCATGGGTCCCAGAGCACATGTTTTGTTGTTATACTTTGTCAGGGTAATCATGCAGGCCATATAGACCTCCCCCGATAGGTGGAGTAACACGTATTAAAGTGCTAAGAATACTACTACTTAACACAACCTAGTTACCATGGGTCCCAGACCGCATGTCTTGTTGTTATATTTTGTCAGGGTAATCATGCAGGCTATATCGCATGTCTTGTTGTGATACTTTGTCAGGGTAATCATGCAGGCCATATAGACCTCCCCAGATAGGGGGAGTAACAGGTATTAAACTGCTAAGAACAGTACTACTTAACACAACCTAGTTACCATGGGTCCCAGACCGCATGTCTTGTTGTTATACTTTGTCAGGGTAATCATGCAGGCCATATAGACCTCCCCCGATATAGGGAGTAACAGGTATTAAACTGCTAAGAACAGTACTACTTAACACAACCTAGTTACCATGGGTCCCAGACAGCATGTCTTGTTGTGATACTTTGTCAGGGTAATCATGCAGGCCATATAGACCTCCCCCGATATGGGGAGTAACAGGTATTAAACTGCTAAGAACAGTACTACTTAACACAACCTAGTTACCATGGGTCCCAGACAGAATGTCTTCTTGTTATATTTTGTCAGGGTAATCATGCAGGCCATATAGACCTCCCCCGATAGGGGGAGTAATAGGGATTAAAGTGCTAAGAATACTACTACTTAACACAACCTAGTAACCATGGCTCCCAGACCGCATGTCTTATTGTTATATTTTGTCAGGGTAATCAGGCAGGCTATATAGACCTCCCCCGATAGGTGGAGTAACACGTATTAAAGTACTAAGAATAGTACTACTTAACACAACCTAGTTACCATGGCTCCCAGACCGCATGTCTTATTGTTATATTTTGTCAGGGTAATCAGGCAGGCTATATAGACCTCCCCCGATAGGTGGAGTAACACGTATTAAAGTACTAAGAATAGTACTACTTAACACAACCTAGTTACCATGGCTCCCAGACCGCATGTCTTATTGTTATATTTTGTCAGGGTAATCAGGCAGGCTATATAGACCTCCCCCGATAGGTGGAGTAACACGTATTAAAGTGCTAAGAATAGTACTACTTAACACAACCTAGTTACCATGGGTCCCAGACCGCATGTTTTATTATTATACTTTGTCAGGGTAATTATATATCTATATCAAATCGATCTATTTATCTTCTATCGATTCTATCTTGTGATACTTTGTCAGGGTAATCATGCAGGCCATATAGACCTCCCCAGATAGGGGGAGTAACAGGTATTAAAGTGCTAAGAATAGTACTACTTAACACAACCTAGTTACCATGGGTCCCAGACCGCATGTCTTGTTGTTATACTTTGTCAGGGTAATCATGCAGGCCATATAGACCTCCCCCGATAGGGGGAGAACAGGTATTAAACTGCTAAGAACAGTACTACTTATTGTTATATTTTGTCAGGGTAATCAGGCAGGCCATATAGACCTCCCCAGATAGGGGGAGTAACAGGTATTAAACTGCTAAGAACAGTACTACTTAACACAACCTAGTTACCATGGGTCCCAGACCGCATGTTTTATTATTATACTTTGTCAGGGTAATTATATATCTATATCAAATCGATCTATTTATCTTCTATCGATTCTATCTTGTGATACTTTGTCAGGGTAATCATGCAGGCCATATAGACCTCCCCAGATAGGGGGAGTAACAGGTATTAAAGTGCTAAGAATAGTACTACTTAACACAACCTAGTTACCATGGGTCCCAGACCGCATGTCTTGTTGTTATACTTTGTCAGGGTAATCATGCAGGCCATATAGACCTCCCCCGATAGGGGGAGAACAGGTATTAAACTGCTAAGAACAGTACTACTTATTGTTATATTTTGTCAGGGTAATCAGGCAGGCTATATAGACCTCCCCCGATAGGGGGAGTAACAGGGATTAAAGTGCTAAGAATAGTACTACTTAAAACAACCTAATTACCATGGGTCCCAGACCGCATGTCTTGTTGTTATACTTTGTCAGGGTAATCATGCAGGCCATATAGACCTCCCCCGATATGGGGAGTAACAGGTATTAAACTGCTAAGAACAGTACTACTTAACACAACCTAGTTACCATGGGTCACAGACAGCATGTCTTGTTGTGATACTTTGTCAGGGTAATCATGCAGGCCATATAGACCTCCCCCGATATGGGGAGTAACAGGTATTAAACTGCTAAGAACAGTACTACTTAACACAACCTAGTTACCATGGGTCCCAGACAGAATGTCTTGTTGTGATACTTTGTCAGGGTAATCATGCAGGCCATATAGACCTCCCCCGATAGGTGGAGTAACACGTATTAAAGTGCTAAGAATACTACTACTTAACACAACCTAGTTACCATGGGTCCCAGACCGCATGTCTTGTTGTTATATTTTGTCAGGGTAATCATGCAGGCCATATAGACCTCCCCCGATAAGGGGAGTAAAAGGGATTAAAGTGCTAAGAATAGTACTACTAAACACAACCTAATTACCATGGGTCCCAGACCGCATGTCTTGTTGTTATACTTTGTCAGGGTAATCATGCAGGCCATATAGACCTCCCCCGATAGGTGGAGTAACACGTATTAAAGTGCTAAGAATAGTACTACTTAACACAACCTAGTTACCATGACTCCCAGACCGCATGTCTTATTGTTATATTTTGTCAGGGTAATCAGGCAGGCTATATAGACCTCCCCTGATAGGTGGAGTAACACGTATTAAAGTGCTAAGAATAGTACTACTTAACACAACCTTACAATGGGTCCCAGACGCATGTCTTATTGGTATACTTTGTCAGGGTAATCAGGCAGGCCATATATAGACCTCCACCGATAGGGGGAGTTACTGGGATTTAAGTGCTAAGAATAGTACTACTTAACACAACCTTACCATGGGTCGCAGACCGCATGTCTTGTTGTTATACTTTGTCAGGGTAATCATGCAGGCCATATAGACCTCCCCCGATATGGGGAGTAACAGGTATTAAACTGCTAAGAACAGTACTACTTACCACAACCTAGTTACCATGGGTCCCAGACCGCATGTCTTGTTGTTATACTTTGTCAAGGTAATCATGCAGGCCATATAGACCTCCCCCGACATGGGGAGTAACAGGTATTAAACTGCTAAAAACAGTACTACTTAACACAACCTAGTTACCATGGTTCCCAGACCGCATGTCTTGTTGTTATACTTTGTCAGGGTAATCATGCAGGCCATATAGACCTCCCCCGATATGGGGAGTAACAGGTATTAAACTGCTAAGAACAGTACTACTTAACACAACCTAGTTACCATGGGTCCCAGAAAGCATGTCTTGTTGTGATACTTTGTCAGGGTAATCATGCAGGCCATATAGACCTCCCCAGATAGGGGGAGTAACAGGTATTAAAGTGCTAAGAATAGTACTACTTAACACAACCTAGTTACCATGGGTCCCAGACCACATGTTTTGTTGTTATACTTTGTCAGGGTAATCATGCAGGCCATATAGACCTCGCCCGATAGGTGGAGTTACAGGGATTAAAGTGCTAAGAATAGTACTACTTAACACAACCTTACCATGGGTCTCAGACAGCATGTCTTATTGTTATACTTTGTCAGGGTAATCAGGCAGGCTATATAGACCTCCCCCGATAGGTGGAGTAACACGTATTAAAGTGCTAAGAATAGTACTACTTAACACAACCTAGTTACCATGGGTCCCAGACCGCATGTTTTATTATTATACTTTGTCAGGGTAATTATATATCTATCAAATCGATCTATTTATCTTTTATCGATTCTATCTTGTGATACTTTGTCAGGGTAATCATGCAGGCCATATAGACCTCCCCAGATAGGGGGGGTAACAGGTATTAAAGTGCTAAGAATAGTACTACTTAACACAACCTAGTTACCATGGGTCCCAGATCGCATGTCTTGTTGTTATACTTTGTCAGGGTAATCATGCAGGCCATATAGACCTCCCCCGATAGGGGGAGAACAGGTATTAAACTGCTAAGAACAGTACTACTTATTGTTATATTTTGTCAGGGTAATCAGGCAGGCCATATAGACCTCCCCCGATAGGGGGAGTAACAGGGATTAAAGTGCTAAGAATAGTACTACTTAACACAACCTAATTACCATGGGTCCCAGACCACATGTCTTGTTGTTATACTTTGTCAGGGTAATCATGCAGGCCATATAGACCTCCCCAGATAGGGGGAGTAACAGGTATTAAACTGCTAAGAACAGTACTACTTAACACAACCTAGTTACCATGGGTCCCAGACCGCATGTCTTGTTGTTATACTTTGTCAGGGTAATCATGCAGGCCATATAGACCTCTCCCGATATGGGGAGTAACAGGTATTAAACTGCTAAGAACAGTACTACTTAACACAACCTAGTTACCATGGGTCCCAGACAGCATGTCTTGTTGTGATACTTTGTCAGGGTAATCATGCAGGCCATATAGACCTCCCCCGATATGGGGAGTAACAGGTATTAAACTGCTAAGAACAGTACTACTTAACACAACCTAGTTACCATGGGTCCCAGACAGAATGTCTTGTTGTGATACTTTGTCAGGGTAATCATGCAGGCCATATAGACCTCCCCAGATAGGGATTAAAGTGCTAAGAATAGTACTACTTAACACAACCTAGTTACCATGGGTCCCAGAGCACATGTTTTGTTGTTATACTTTGTCAGGGTAATCATGCAGGCCATATAGACCTCCCCCGATAGGTGGAGTAACACGTATTAAAGTGCTAAGAATACTACTACTTAACACAACCTAGTTACCATGGGTCCCAGACCGCATGTCTTGTTGTTATATTTTGTCAGGGTAATCATGCAGGCCATATAGACCTCCCCCGATAAGGGGAGTAAAAGGGATTAAAGTGCTAAGAATAGTACTACTAAACACAACCTAATTACCATGGGTCCCAGACCGCATGTCTTGTTGTTATACTTTGTCAGGGTAATCATTCAGGCCATATAGACCTCCCCAGATAGGGATTAAAGTGCTAAGAATAGTACTACTTAACACAACCTAGTTACCATGGGTCCCAGACCGCATGTCTTGTTGTTATATTTTGTCAGGGTAATCATGCAGGCCATATAGACCTCCCCCGATAAGGGGAGTAAAAGGGATTAAAGTGCTAAGAATAGTACTACTAAACACAACCTAATTACCATGGGTCCCAGACCGCATGTCTTGTTGTTATACTTTGTCAGGGTAATCATGCAGGCCATATAGACCTCCCCCGATATGGGGAGTAACAGGTATTAAACTGCTAAGAACAGTACTACTTAACACAACCTAGTTACCATGGGTCCCAGATCGCATGTCTTGTTGTTATACTTTGTCAGGGTAATCATGCAGGCCATATAGACCTCCCCCGATAGGGGGAGTAACAGGTATTAAAATGCTAAGAACAGTACTACTTAACACAACCTAGTTACCATGGGTCCCAGACAGCATGTCTTGTTGTGATACTTTGTCAGGGTAATCATGCAGGCCATATAGACCTCCCCAGATAGGGGGAGTAACAGGTATTAAACTGCTAAGAACAGTACTACTTAACACAACCTAGTTACCATGGGTCCCAGACCGCATGTCTTGTTGTTATACTTTGTCAGGGTAATCATGCAGGCCATATAGACCTCCCCCGATATAGGGAGTAACAGGTATTAAACTGCTAAGAACAGTACTACTTAACACAACCTAGTTACCATGGGTCCCAGACAGCATGTCTTGTTGTGATACTTTGTCAGGGTAATCATGCAGGCCATATAGACCTCCCCCGATATGGGGAGTAACAGGTATTAAACTGCTAAGAACAGTACTACTTAACACAACCTAGTTACCATGGGTCCCAGACAGAATGTCTTCTTGTTATATTTTGTCAGGGTAATCATGCAGGCCATATAGACCTCCCCCGATAGGGGGAGTAATAGGGATTAAAGTGCTAAGAATACTACCACTTAACACAACCTAGTAACCATGGCTCCCAGACCGCATGTCTTATTGTTATATTTTGTCAGGGTAATCAGGCAGGCTATATAGACCTCCCCCGATAGGTGGAGTAACACGTATTAAAGTACTAAGAATAGTACTACTTAACACAACCTAGTTACCATGGCTCCCAGACCGCATGTCTTATTGTTATATTTTGTCAGGGTAATCAGGCAGGCCATATAGACCTCCCCCGATAGGGGGAGTAACAGGGATTAAAGTGCTAAGAATAGTACTACTTAACACAACCTAGTTACCATGACTCCCAGACCGCATGTCTTATTGTTATATTTTGTCAGGGTAATCAGGCAGGCTATATAGACCTCCCCTGATAGGTGGAGTAACACGTATTAAAGTGCTAAGAATAGTACTACTTAACACAACCTTACAATGGGTCCCAGACGCATGTCTTATTGGTATACTTTGTCAGGGTAATCATGCAGGCCATATTGACCTCCCCCGATATGGGGAGTAACAGGTATTAAACTGCTAAGAACAGTACTACTTAACACAACCTAGTTACCATGGGTCCCAGACAGAATGTCTTGTTGTGATACTTTGTCAGGGTAATCATGCAGGCCATATAGACCTCCCCAGATAGGGATTAAAGTGCTAAGAATAGTACTACTTAACACAACCTAGTTACCATGGGTCCCAGAAAGCATGTCTTGTTGTGATACTTTGTCAGGGTAATCATGCAGGCCATATAGACCTCCCCAGATAGGGGAAGTAACAGGTATTAAAGTGCTAAGAATAGTACTACTTAACACAACCTAGTTACCATGGGTCCCAGACCACATGTTTTGTTGTTATACTTTGTCAGGGTAATCATGCAGGCCATATAGACCTCCCCCGATAGGGGGAGTTACAGGGATTAAAGTGCTAAGAATAGTACTACTTAACACAACCTTACCATGGGTCTCAGACAGCATGTCTTATTGTTATACTTTGTCAGGGTAATCAGGCAGGCTATATAGACCTCCCCCGATAGGTGGAGTAACACGTATTAAAGTGCTAAGAACAGTACTACTTAACACAACCTAGTTACCATGGGTCCCAGACCGCATGTTTTATTATTATACTTTGTCAGGGTAATTATATATCTATATCAAATCGATCTATTTATCTTCTATCGATTCTATCTTGTGATACTTTGTCAGGGTAATCATGCAGGCCATATAGACCTCCCCAGATAGGGGGAGTAACAGGTATTAAAGTGCTAAGAATAGTACTACTTAACACAACCTAGTTACCATGGGTCCCAGACCGCATGTCTTGTTGTTATACTTTGTCAGGGTAATCATGCAGGCCATATAGACCTCCCCCAATAGGGGGAGAACAGGTATTAAACTGCTAAGAACAGTACTACTTATTGTTATATTTTGTCAGGGTAATCAGGAAGGCCATATAGACCTCCCCCGATAGGGGGAGTAACAGGGATTAAAGTGCTAAGAATAGTACTACTTAAAACAACCTAATTACCATGGGTCCCACACCGCATGTCTTGTTGTTATACTTTGTCAGGGTAATCATGCAGGCCATATAGACCTCCCCAGATAGGGGGAGTAACAGGTATTAAACTGCTAAGAACAGTACTACTTAACACAACCTAGTTACCATGGGTCCCAGACCGCATGTTTTATTATTATACTTTGTCAGGGTAATTATATATCTATATCAAATCGATCTATTTATCTTCTATCGATTCTATCTTGTGATACTTTGTCAGGGTAATCATGCAGGCCATATAGACCTCCCCAGATAGGGGGAGTAACAGGTATTAAAGTGCTAAGAATAGTACTACTTAACACAACCTAGTTACCATGGGTCCCAGACCGCATGTCTTGTTGTTATACTTTGTCAGGGTAATCATGCAGGCCATATAGACCTCCCCCGATAGGGGGAGAACAGGTATTAAACTGCTAAGAACAGTACTACTTATTGTTATATTTTGTCAGGGTAATCAGGCAGGCCATATAGACCTCCCCCGATAGGGGGAGTAACAGGGATTAAAGTGCTAAGAATAGTACTACTTAAAACAACCTAATTACCATGGGTCCCAGACCGCATGTCTTGTTGTTATACTTTGTCAGGGTAATCATGCAGGCCATATAGACCTCCCCCGATATGGGGAGTAACAGGTATTAAACTGCTAAGAACAGTACTACTTAACACAACCTAGTTACCATGGGTCCCAGACAGAATGTCTTGTTGTGATACTTTATCAGGGTAATCATGCAGGCCATATAGACCTCCCCCGATAGGTGGAGTAACACGTATTAAAGTGCTAAGAATACTACTACTTAACACAACCTAGTTACCATGGGTCCCAGACCGCATGTCTTGTTGTTATATTTTGTCAGGGTAATCATGCAGGCCATATAGACCTCCCCCGATAAGGGGAGTAAAAGGGATTAAAGTGCTAAGAATAGTACTACTAAACACAACCTAATTACCATGGGTCCCAGACCGCATGTCTTGTTGTTATACTTTGTCAGGGTAATCATGCAGGCCATATAGACCTCCCCCGATAGGTGGAGTAACACGTATTAAAGTGCTAAGAATAGTACTACTTAACACAACCTAGTTACCATGACTCCCAGACCGCATGTCTTATTGTTATATTTTGTCAGGGTAATCAGGCAGGCTATATAGACCTCCCCTGATAGGTAGAGTAACACGTATTAAAGTGCTAAGAATAGTACTACTTAACACAACCTTACAATGGGTCCCAGACGCATGTCTTACTTTGTCAGGGTAATCAGGCAGGCCATATATAGACCTCCACCGATAGGGGGAGTTACTGGGATTTAAGTGCTAAGAATAGTACTACTTAACACAACCTTACCATGGGTCCCAGACCGCATGTCTTGTTGTTATACTTTGTCAGGGTAATCATGCAGGCCATATAGACCTCCCCCGATATGGGGAGTAACAGGTATTAAACTGCTAAGAACAGTACTACTTACCACAACCTAGTTACCATGGGTCCCAGACCGCATGTCTTGTTGTTATACTTTGTCAAGGTAATCATGCAGGCCATATAGACCTCCCCCGACATGGGGAGTAACAGGTATTAAACTGCTAAAAACAGTACTACTTAACACAACCTAGTTACCATGGTTCCCAGACCGCATGTCTTGTTGTTATACTTTGTCAGGGTAATCATGCAGGCCATATAGACCTCCCCCGATATGGGGAGTAACAGGTATTAAACTGCTAAGAACAGTACTACTTAACACAACCTAGTTACCATGGGTCCCAGAAAGCATGTCTTGTTGTGATACTTTGTCAGGGTAATCATGCAGGCCATATAGACCTCCCCAGATAGGGGGAGTAACAGGTATTAAAGTGCTAAGAATAGTACTACTTAACACAACCTAGTTACCATGGGTCCCAGACCACATGTTTTGTTGTTATACTTTGTCAGGGTAATCATGCAGGCCATATAGACCTCGCCCGATAGGGGGAGTTACAGGGATTAAAGTGCTAAGAATAGTACTACTTAACACAACCTTACCATGGGTCCCAGACAGCATGTCTTATTGTTATACTTTGTCAGGGTAATCAGGCAGGCTATATAGACCTCCCCCGATAGGTGGAGTAACACGTATTAAAGTGCTAAGAATAGTACTACTTAACACAACCTAGTTACCATGGGTCCCAGACCGCATGTTTTATTATTATACTTTGTCAGGGTAATTATATATCTATCAAATCGATCTATTTATCTTTTATCGATTCTATCTTGTGATACTTTGTCAGGGTAATCATGCAGGCCATATAGACCTCCCCAGATAGGGGGGGTAACAGGTATTAAAGTGCTAAGAATAGTACTACTTAACACAACCTAGTTACCATGGGTCCCAGACCGCATGTCTTGTTGTTATACTTTGTCAGGGTAATCATGCAGGCCATATAGACCTCCCCCGATAGGGGGAGAACAGGTATTAAACTGCTAAGAACAGTACTACTTATTGTTATATTTTGTCAGGGTAATCAGGCAGGCCATATAGACCTCCCCCGATAGGGGGAGTAACAGGGATTAAAGTGCTAAGAATAGTACTACTTAACACAACCTAATTACCATGGGTCCCAGACCACATGTCTTGTTGTTATACTTTGTCAGGGTAATCATGCAGGCCATATAGACCTCCCCAGATAGGGGGAGTAACAGGTATTAAACTGCTAAGAACAGTACTACTTAACACAACCTAGTTACCATGGGTCCCAGACCGCATGTCTTGTTGTTATACTTTGTCAGGGTAATCATGCAGGCCATATAGACCTCTCCCGATATGGGGAGTAACACGTATTAAAGTGCTAAGAATACTACTACTTAACACAACCTAGTTACCATGGGTCCCAGCCCACATGTTTTGCTGTTATACTTTGTCAGGGTAATCATGCAGGCCATATAGACCTCCCCCGATCGGGGGAGTTACAGGGATTAAAGTGCTAAGAATAGTACTACTTAACACAACCTAGTTACCATGGGTCCCAGACCGCATGTCTTGTTGTTATACTTTGTCAGGGTAATCATGCAGGCCATATAGACCTCCCCCCATAGGGGGAGAACAGGTATTAAACTGCTAAGAACAGTACTACTTAACACAACCTAGTTACCATGGCTCCCAGACCGCATGTCTTGTTGTTATACTTTGTCAGGGTAATCAGGCAGGCCATATAGACCTCCCCCGATAGGGGGAGTTACAGGGATTAAAGTGCTAAGAACAGTACTACTTAACACAACCTAGTTACCATGGGTCCCAAACCGCATGTCTTGTTGTTATACTTTGTCAGGGTAATCATGCAGGCCATATAGACCTCCCCCGATAGGGGGAGTTACAGGGATTAAAGTGCTAAGAATAGTACTACTTAACACAACCTAGTTACCATGGGTCCCAGACCGCATGTCTTGTTGTTATACTTTGTCAGGGTAATCATGCAGGCCATATAGACCTCCCCAGATAGGGGGAGTAACAGGTATTAAACTGCTAAGAACAGTACTACTTAACACAACCTAGTTACCATGGGTCCCAGACCGCATGTCTTGTTGTTATACTTTGTCAGGGTAATCATGCAGGCCATATAGACCTCCCCCGATATGGGGAGTAACAGGTATTAAACTGCTAAGAACAGTACTACTTAACACAACCTAGTTACCATGTGTCCCAGACAGCATGTCTTGTTGTGATACTTTGTCAGGGTAATCATGCAGGCCATATAGACCTCCCCCGATATGGGGAGTAACAGGTATTAAACTGCTAAGAACAGTACTACTTAACACAACCTAGTTACCATGGGTCCCAGACAGAATGTCTTGTTGTGATACTTTGTCAGGGTAATCATGCAGGCCATATAGACCTCCCCAGATAGGGATTAAAGTGCTAAGAATAGTACTACTTAACACAACCTAGTTACCATGGGTCCCAGACCACATGTTTTGTTGTTATACTTTGTCAGGGTAATCATGCAGGCCATATAGACCTCCCCCGATAGGGATTAAAGTGCTAAGAATAGTACTACTTAACACAACCTAGTTACCATGGGTTCCAGACCGCATGTCTTGTTGTTATATTTTGTCAGGGTAATCGGGCAGGCCATATAGACTTCCCCCGATAGGTGGAGTAACACGTATTAAAGTGCTAAGAATACTACTACTTAACACAACCTAGTTACCATGGGTCCCAGACCGCATGTCTTGTTGTTATATTTTGTCAGGGTAATCATGCAGGCCATATAGACCTCCCCCGATAAGGGGAGTAAAAAGGATTAAAGTGTTAAGAATAGTACTACTAAACACAACCTAATTACCATGGGTCCCAGACCGCATGTCTTGTTGTTATACTTTGTCAGGGTAATCATGCAGGCCATATAGACCTCCCCTGATATGGGGAGTAACAGGTATTAAACTGCTAAGAACAGTACTACTTAACACAACCTAGTTACCATGGGTCCCAGATCGCATGTCTTGTTGTTATACTTTGTCAGGGTAATCATGCAGGCCATATAGACCTCCCCCGATAGGGGGAGTAACAGGTATTAAACTGCTAAGAACAGTACTACTTAACACAACGTAGTTACCATGGGTCCCAGACAGCATGTCTTGTTGTGATATTTTGCCAGGGTAATCATGCAGGCCATATAGACCTCCCCAGATAGGGGGAGTAACAGGTATTAAAGTGCTAAGAATAGTACTACTTAACACAACCTAGTTACCATGGGTCCCAGACCGCATGTCTTGTTGTTATATATTGTCAGGGTAATCGGGCAGGCCATATAGACCTCCCCCGATTGGTGGAGTAACACGTATTAAAGTGCTAAGAATACTACTACTTAACACAACCTAGTTACCATGGGTCCCAGCCCACATGTTTTGTTGTTATACTTTGTCAGGGTAATCATGCAGGCCATATAGACCTCCCCCGATAGGGGGAGTTACAGGGATTAAAGTGCTAAGAATAGTACTACTTAACACAACCTAGTTACCATGGGTCCCAGACCGCATGTCTTGTTGTTATACTTTGTCAGGGTAATCATGCAGGCCATATAGACCTCCCCCCATAGGGGGAGAACAGGTATTAAACTGCTAAGAACAGTACTACTTAACACAACCTAGTTACCATGGCTCCCAGACCGCATGTCTTGTTGTTATAATTTGTCAGGGTAATCATGCAGGCCATATAGACCTCTCCCGATAGGGGGAGTAACAGGTATTAAAGTGCTAAGAATAGTACTACTTAACACAACCTAGTAACCATGGGTCCCAGACCGCATGTTTTATTATTATACTTTGTCAGGGTAATTATATATCTATCAAATCGATCTATTTATCTTCTATCGATTCTATCTAACTATTAATCTATGTATATCTATCTATCAAATCTATCTATCTATCTATCTATCTATCTATCTATCTCGTGGCCGGACTGATTTGAGACAGCCACTTGTGTTTAGACCAAATTTGAAGTAGGAGGACAGACCAATCTTCTTCTTCTATCTCCCTGTTCCAAAAATGCAGGCCATATAGACCTCCCCCGATAGGGGGAGGAACAGGTAGTAAACTGCTAAGAATAGTACTAATTAACACACCACAGGTCCCAGACCGCATGTCTTATTGTTATACTCTGTCAGGGAAATTATATATCTATCAAATCTATCTATTTATCTATCTATCGAATCTGTGTAACTATCAATCGTATCTATCAACTATAAATTGCATCTATTGATCTATGTAATTCGTATCTATCAAATGTATATTGCATCTTTTGATCTATGTAATTCGTATCTATCAAATGTATATTGCATCGATTGATCTATGTAATTTGTATCTATCATATGTATATTGCATCTATTGATCTATGTATCTATCTATCAAATCTATCTATCTCGTGGTTGTGCAAATGGACTGTTTGCAGTTGTTTGCGGTGCGTTACACGGGGAGTTTGGTCTGTCACTGTGAAGCGGGCGTAACCCTTAGACTACCTGATCGATACAACATCATACCTGATGTTTTAAAGCACGTTATTCAAAAAAAAAAAATAGGAATGTTAGGTGATTAAGGCCCTTTATGGGTTAAAACCAGACTCTGCATCAACTATATAATTTTCCGTGGAAGTTTTGCCATGGATCCCCCTCCGGCATGCCACAGTCCAGGTGTTAGTCCCCTTGAAACAACTTTTCCATCACTATTGTGGCCATAAAGAGTCCTTGTGGGTTTTAAAGTTCGCCTGCCTATTGAAGTCAATAGCGGTTTGCGCGGTTCGCCGGTTCGCGAACAGTAGCGGAAAGTCGAGTCCGCCGTTCGCGAACCGAAATTTTAAGGTTCGCAACATCACTATTGGGTGGTAGAATTTAGAGAAGTTAAAACAGAAGAAGTTGACCGTAGAGAGAGAGAGTAGAGTAGGGATTGGACTTAGTGAGAAGGAAAGAATATTGTTTTGTTAACAGAGTTTGAGAGTTACTTACTAAATTTTTGCAGTCTCTCTCTGTCTCTCTCTCTGTCTCTGTCTCTGTCTCTGTCTCTGTCTCTCTCTCTCTCTCTCTCTCTCTCCTCGCGCTGCGTTGTTTCACCCCCTGCGCGTGCGATCAGCTGCAAGAGTTTGTCTGAACTGCGCATGACGGCTTCAGACAAACTCTTGTCTTTTATAATATAGGATAAGTTTGGGAATAGCATGCAGGAAAATGTTTGTAAAATGTGGCTAAATAATGCCTTTGCAGCAGCACATTAATATTTCTTTATTATTTTTCATTATTATTTTTTAACCCCTTTCTAATGTTAGGCATTTATCAATATGTTTGTATATCATTTAA
This sequence comes from Bombina bombina, assembly GCF_027579735.1. Lineage (NCBI taxonomy): Eukaryota > Metazoa > Chordata > Amphibia > Anura > Bombinatoridae > Bombina > Bombina bombina. The sequence continues at coordinate 37,197,807 of NC_069503.1, forward strand.
TGGTGATGCATTCTAGGGATATTTACAATGGTCACCACCAGGGCCGGACTGGGACCAAAAAAAGGTCCGGGCATTTTAGGGCACAAAGGCCCCCACCATTTCTTATTCACATACATGCTGGCACACAACACACAACATTCACATGCATGCAGACACATAACATGCACAGCATTCACATACATGTAGGTGCACAACACACACACACAGCATTCACATACATGCAGGTGCACAATACACACAGCATTCACATACATGCAGGTGCACAATACACACAGCATTCACATACATGCAGGTGCACAATACACAAAGCATTCACATACATGCAGGTGCACAATACACACAGCATTCACATACATGCAGGTGCACAATACACACAGCATTCACATACATGCAGGTGCACAATACACACAGCATTCACATACATGCAGGTGCACAACACACACACAGCATTCACATACATGCAGGTGCACAATACACACAGCATTCACATACATGCAGGTGCACAATACACTCAGCATTCACATACATGCAGGTGCACAATACACACAGCATTCACATACATGCAGGTGCACAATACACACAGAATTTACATACATGCAGACACAACACACACAGCATTCACATACATGAAGACACAACACACACAGCATTCACATACATGCAGACACACAACACACACAGCATACACATAGATGCAGACACACAACACACATAGCATTCACATACATGCAGGTGCACAACACACTCAGCATTCACATACATGCAGGTGCACAACACACACAGCATACACATAGATGCAGACACACTACACACACAGCATTCACATACATGCAGACACACAACACACACAGCATACACATAGATGCAGACACACAACACACACAGCATTCACATACATGCAGACACACAACACACACAGCATACACATAGATGCAGACACACAACACACACAGCATTCACATACATGCAGACACACAACACACACAGCATACACATAGATGCAGACACACAACACACACAGCATTCACATACATGCAGACACACAACACACACAGCATACACATAGATGCAGACACACAACACACATAGCATTCACATACATGCAGACACACAACACACACAGCATACACATAGATGCAGACACACAACACACATAGCATTCACATACATGCAGACACACAACACACACAGCATTCACATACATGCAGGCGCACAACACACACAGCATTCACATGCAGGCACAAAGCACACAACACACACAGCATTCACATGCAGGCACACAGCACACATTACACAGCAAAATGTATGTCCTTACTAACCCCCATCTTAGCAGAAAATACTGATGCTGAGAATTGTACCATTAGCTCCTTCTTGTTATAAGATAAACAGATTAGAAAGAATAAGAGGGCGCTAAAGCTAAGATCCCACCACACTTAGTCAAAAATATTAAAAACAACAAAGTGCAAATTAATAACTTTACTTCACAATTATAAATACAGTTCATATAACAATGTTAAGAAAAAGGGACGTCTCCCTTAAGAAAATAAAAATAAAAAGTAAAAATAGACTGGATTACCACCTTTAAAAAGATAAAAATATGTACTTGAACTAGTAAAATATGTTCATAAGTTCAATGAGCGTTATTAATCCAGTGAGATTGGCTACACTTAAGTGAGTAGCTGCACTTTTGAAACAATGTTCTTTATATAGGCTGATCAAGGAAAAAACGTGTTACTGTCCATCGTATGGTTATAACATAGAGAAATTGTGTTCTTATTCCTTGTATGACTCTTTATGATGTGGTTCAAACAGTCAAAATACACACCTTAGAGTAAAGAGGATTATTACGATCTTTTTAGACTCACACTGTCAGAAGTATGTCCAGGTAAGCGGTATCCTCCACTGTTATTTTGCTCTTATCACTTGCTGGAGCTGAACCCGGTCAGCATGTATGGAAACAGCTTGTCACTCCAATTTCTGAAATCCGCAGGTCCGCACTTAGCGTGAATCACGCGCGGGTTAGAAATTCTTGACTAGGTACCTAGATAAGAGATAAAGTAGAGTCCTTTGCAGGGAACAACTGGAAATCAGTCTACGCGTTTCACCCGTTAGCAGGGCTTTATCAAGATTTATCTTGATAAAGCCCTGCTAACGGGTGAAA
>NC_069503.1:37204967-37269967 GCF_027579735.1 Bombina bombina
ACCATCTTCCTCTCTCCCACTTAATAAGGAATTAATAATACTCACTAGCTCTCTCCAGTGGGAACACTTGAACCATAGTGTGCTTCTAGGAGTTTGTGATACAAAAAACTATTTCCTTGTGCAATCTGCAAATTGAGTTCCACTTACCAGTTCCTGACATATATTTCTTTCATGTAATTAGCAAGAGTCCATGAGCTAGTGACGTATGGGATATACATTCCTACCAGGAGGGGCAAAGTTTCCCAAACCTCAAAATGCCTATAAATACACCCCTCACCACACCCACAATTCAGTTTTACAAACTTTGCCTCCGATGGAGGTGGTGAAGTAAGTTTGTGCTAGATTCTACGTTGATATGCGCTCCGCAGCAAGTTGGAGCCCGGTTTTCCTCTCAGCGTGCAGTGAATGTCAGAGGGATGTGAGGAGAGTATTGCCTATTTGAATGCAGTGATCTCCTTCTAAGGGGTCTATTTCATAGGTTCTCTGTTATCGGTCGTAGAGATTCATCTCTTACCTCCCTTTTCAGATCGACGATATACTCTTATATATACCATTACCTCTGCTGATTCTCGTTTCAGTACTGGTTTGGCTATCTGCTATATGTAGATGAGTGTCCTGGGGTAAGTAAATCTTATTTTCTGTGACACTCCTAGCTATGGTTGGGCACTTTGTTTATAAAGTTCTAAATATATGTATTCAAACATTTATTTGCCTTGACTCAGAATGTTCAACTTTCCTTATTTTCAGACAGTCAGTTTCATATTTGGGATAATGCATTTTAATTTAACATTTTTCTTACCTTAAAATTTGACTTTTTCCCTGTGGGCTGTTAGGCTCGCGGGGGCTGAAAATACTTCATTTTATTGCGTCATTCTTGGCGCGGACTTTTTTGGCGCAAAAATTCTATTTCCGTTTCCGGCGTCATACGTGTCGCCGGAAGTTGCGTCATTTTTTGACGTTATTTTGCGCCAAAAATGTCGACGTTCCGGATGTGGCGTCATTTTTGGCGCCAAAAAGCATTTAGGTGCCAAATAATGTGGGCGTCTTATTTGGCGCGAAAAATATGGGCGTCACTTTTGTCTCCACATTATTTAAGTCTCATTTTTTATTGCTTCTGGTTGCTAGAAGCTTGTTCTTTGGCATTTTTTTCCCATTCCTGAAACTGTCATTTAAGGAATTTGATCAATTTTGCTTTATATATATGTTGTTTTTTCTCTTACATATTGCAAGATGTCTCACGTTGCATCTGAGTCAGAAGATACTACAGGAAAATCGCTGTCAAGTGCTGAATCTACCAAAGCTAAGTGTATCTGCTGTAAACTTTTGGTAGCTATTCCTCCAGCTGTTGTTTGTATTGATTGTCATGACAAACTTGTTAAAGCAGATAATATTTCCTTTAGTAAAGTAGCATCTAAGGTGCAGAATGTTCCTGATAATATAAGAGATTTTGTTTCTGAATCCATAAAGAAGGCTATGTCTGTTATTTCTCCTTCTAGTAAACGTAAAAAATCTTTTAAAACTTCTCTCCCTACAGATGAATTTTTAACTGAACATCATCATTCTGATTCTGATGATTCCTCTGGTTCAGAGGATTCTGTCTCAGAGGTTGATGCTGATAAATCTTCATATTTATTTAAAATGGAATTTATTCGTTCTTTACTTAAAGAAGTACTAATTGCTTTAGAAATAGAGGATTCTGGTCCTCTTGATACTAATTCTAAAAGTTTAGATAAGGTATTTAAAGCTCCTGTGGTTATTCCAGAAGTTTTTCCTGTTCCTAATGCTATTTCTGCAGTAATTTCCAAAGAATGGGATAATTTGGGTAATTCATTTACTCCTTCTAAACGTTTTAAGCAATTATATCCTGTGCCGTCTGACAGATTAGAATTTTGGGACAAGATCCCTAAAGTTGATGGGGCTATTTCTACCCTTGCTAAACGTACTACTATTCCTACGTCAGATGGTACTTCGTTTAAGGATCCTCTAGATAGGAAAATTGAGTCCTTTCTAAGAAAAGCTTATCTGTGTTCAGGTAATCTTCTTAGACCTGCTATATCTTTGGCTGATGTTGCTGCAGCTTCAACTTTTTGGTTGGAAACTTTAGCGCAACAAGTAACACATCGTGATTCTCATGATATTATTATTCTTCTTCAACATGCTAATAATTTTATCTGTGATGCCATTTTTGATATTATCAGAGTTGATGTCAGGTTTATGTCTCTAGCTATTTTAGCTAGAAGAGCTTTATGGCTTAAAACTTGGAATGCTGATATGGCTTCTAAATCAACTTTACTTTCCATTTCTTTCCAGGGTAACAAATTATTTGGTTCTCAGTTGGATTCCATTATTTCAACTGTTACTGGTGGGAAAGGAACTTTTTTACCACAGGATAAAAAATCTAAAGGTAAAAACAGGGCTAATAATCGTTTTCGTTCCTTTCGTTTCAACAAAGAACAAAAGCCTGATCCTTCATCCTCAGGAGCAGTTTCAGTTTGGAGACCATCTCCAGTCTGGAATAAATCCAAGCCAGCTAGAAAGGCAAAGCCTGCTTCTAAGTCCACATGAAGGTGCGGCCCTCATTCCAGCTCAGCTGGTAGGGGGCAGGTTACGTTTTTTCAAGGAAATTTGGATCAATTCTGTTCACAATCTTTGGATTCAGAGCATTGTTTCAGAAGGGTACAGAATTGGTTTCAAGTTGAGACCTCCTGCAAAGAGATTTTTTCTTTCCCGTGTCCCAGTAAATCCAGTAAAAGCTCAAGCATTTCTGAAATGTGTTTCAGATCTAGAGTTGACTGGAGTAATTATGCCAGTTCCAGTTCCGGAACAGGGGATGGGGTTTTATTCAAATCTCTTCATTGTACCAAAGAAGGAGAATTCTTTCAGACCAGTTCTGGATCTAAAAATATTGAATCGTTATGTAAGGATACCAACGTTCAAGATGGTAACTGTAAGGACTATCTTACCTTTTGTTCAGCAAGGGAATTATATGTCCACAATAGATTTACAGGATGCATATCTGCATATTCCGATTCATCCAGATCATTATCAGTTCCTGAGATTCTCGTTTCTGGACAAGCATTACCAGTTTGTGGCTCTGCCGTTTGGCCTAGCTACAGCTCCAAGAATTTTTACAAAGGTTCTCGGTGCCCTGCTGTCTGTAATCAGAGAACAGGGTATTGTGGTATTTCCTTATTTGGACGATATCTTGGTACTTGCTCAGTCTTTACATTTAGCAGAATCTCATACGAATCGACTTGTGTTGTTTCTTCAAGATCATGGTTGGAGGATCAATTTACCAAAAAGTTCTTTGATTCCTCAGACAAGGGTAACCTTTCTGGGTTTCCAGATGGATTCAGTGTCCATGACTCTGTCTTTAACAGACAAGAGACGTCTAAAGTTGATTACAGCTTGTCGAAACCTTCAGTCACAATCATTCCCTTCGGTAGCCTTATGCATGGAAATTCTAGGTCTTATGACTGCTGCATCGGACGCGATCCCCTTTGCTCGTTTTCACATGCGACCTCTTCAGCTCTGTATGCTGAAGCAATGGTGCAAGGATTACACGAAGATATCTCAATTAATATCTTTAAAACCGATTGTTCGACACTCTCTAACATGGTGGACAGATCACCATCGTTTAATTCAGGGGGCTTCTTTTGTGCTTCCGACCTGGACTGTAATTTCAACAGATGCAAGTCTCACAGGTTGGGGAGCTGTGTGGGGATCTCTGACGGCACAAGGAGTTTGGGAATCTCAGGAGGTGAGATTACCGATCAATATTTTGGAACTCCGTGCAATTTTCAGAGCTCTTCAGTTTTGGCCTCTTCTGAAGAGAGAATCGTTCATTTGTTTTCAGACAGACAATGTCACAACTGTGGCATACATCAATCATCAAGGAGGGACTCACAGTCCTCTGGCTATGAAAGAAGTATCTCGAATTTTGGTTTGGGCGGAATCCAGCTCCTGTCTAATCTCTGCGGTTCATATCCCAGGTGTAGACAATTGGGAAGCGGATTATCTCAGTCGCCAAACGTTGCATCCGGGCGAATGGTCTCTTCACCCAGAGGTATTTCTTCAGATTGTTCAAATGTGGGAACTTCCAGAAATAGATCTGATGGCGTCCCATCTAAACAAGAAACTTCCCAGGTATCTGTCCAGATCCCGGGATCCTCAGGCGGAGGCAGTGGATGCATTATCACTTCCTTGGAAGTATCATCCTGCCTATATCTTTCCACCTCTAGTTCTTCTTCCAAGAGTAATCTCCAAGATTCTGAAGGAATGCTCGTTTGTTCTGCTGGTAGCTCCGGCATGGCCTCACAGGTTTTGGTATCCGGATCTTGTCCGGATGGCCTCTTGCCAACCGTGGACTCTTCCGTTAAGACCAGACCTTCTGTCACAAGGTCCTTTTTTCCATCAGGATCTGAAATCCTTAAATTTAAAGGTATGGAGATTGAACGCTTGATTCTTGGTCAAAGAGGTTTCTCTGACTCTGTGATTAATACTATGTTACAGGCTCGTAAATCTGTATCTCGAGAGATATATTATAGAGTCTGGAAGACTTATATTTCTTGGTGTCTTTCTCATCATTTTTCCTGGCATTCTTTTAGAATACCGAGAATTTTACAGTTCCTTCAGGATGGTTTAGATAAGGGTTTGTCCGCAAGTTCTTTGAAAGGACAAATCTCTGCTCTTTCTGTTCTTTTTCACAGAAAGATTGCTATTCTTCCTGATATTCATTGTTTTGTACAAGCTTTGGTTCGTATAAAACCTGTCATTAAGTCAATTTCTCCTCCTTGGAGTTTGAATCTGGTTCTGGGAGCTCTTCAAGCTCCTCCGTTTGAACCTATGCATTCATTGGACATTAAATTACTTTCTTGGAAAGTTTTGTTCCTTTTGGCCATCTCTTCTGCCAGAAGAGTTTCTGAATTATCTGCTCTTTCTTGTGAGTCTCCTTTTCTGATTTTTCATCAGGATAAGGCGGTGTTGCGAACTTCTTTTGAATTTTTACCTAAAGTTGTGAATTCCAACAACATTAGTAGAGAAATTGTGGTTCCTTCATTATGTCCTAATCCTAAGAATTCTAAGGAGAAATCGTTGCATTCTTTGGATGTTGTTAGCGCTTTGAAATATTATGTTGAAGCTACGAAATCTTTTCGTAAGACTTCTAGTCTATTTGTTATCTTTTCCGGTTCTAGAAAAGGCCAGAAAGCTTCTGCCATTTCTTTGGCATCTTGGTTGAAATCTTTAATTCATCTTGCCTATGTTGAGTCGGGTAAAACTCCGCCTCAGAGAATTACAGCTCATTCTACTAGGTCAGTTTCTACTTCGTGGGCGTTTAGGAATGAAGCTTCGGTTGACCAGATCTGCAAAGCAGCAACTTGGTCCTCTTTGCATACTTTTACTAAATTCTACCATTTTGATGTATTTTCTTCTTCTGAAGCAGTTTTTGGTAGAAAAGTACTTCAGGCAGCGGTTTCAGTTTGAATCTTCTGCTTATGTTTTTCGTTAAACTTTATTTTGGGTGTGGATTTTTTTCAGCAGGAATTGGCTGTCTTTATTTTATCCCTCCCTCTCTAGTGACTCTTGTGTGGAAAGATCCACATCTTGGGTAGTCATTATCCCATACGTCACTAGCTCATGGACTCTTGCTAATTACATGAAAGAAAACATAATTTATGTAAGAACTTACCTGATAAATTCATTTCTTTCATATTAGCAAGAGTCCATGAGGCCCGCCCTTTTTTGTGGTGGTTATGATTTTGTATAAAGCACAATTATTCCAATTCCTTATTTTATATGCTTTCGCACTTTTTTATCACCCCACTTCTTGGCTATTCGTTAAACTGAATTGTGGGTGTGGTGAGGGGTGTATTTATAGGCATTTTGAGGTTTGGGAAACTTTGCCCCTCCTGGTAGGAATGTATATCCCATACGTCACTAGCTCATGGACTCTTGCTAATATGAAAGAAATGAATTTATCAGGTAAGTTCTTACATAAATTATGTTATATATATATATATATATATATATATATATATATATATATATATATATATATATATATATTGTATATGTGTGTGTGTGTATATATATATATATAATGTATATAGTGTGTGTGTGTGTATATGTGTGTGTGTATGTATGTATGTATGTATATATATATATAAATATATATATATATATATATATCAGTGATGTGCATTCATAGGAGGCAGGTGAGACAGCGCCTCCCCTGGCCAACGTGTGTAATTACACTCTTTATTAATAATTAAAATAAAAAAATATTTGTTTAAATTTTTTTTTTCAAAATATTTTTTTTCTTTATCAAAGGTGACCCCCCCACCCCCGCCACCAAATTATTGTGTTGTTTAAAAAAGTGGACTGTACATGTACACACACAACATTCATATTGCGCAAGGAAGTAGAGGCCAGCTACCCTTCCATTGTGCAATATGAATGTATTTTGTATGGGCCACTAGAGACTGCCACCCAGTGGCGAATAAGAGCTAATGCTCATCTCTTTGTGGCCCATACTGCTCCCATCAGAGGCTTGTCTCTAGAAGCCTCGGGAGCACTGCCCACCCCTCAGCCAATCAGAGTGGAGCATTGTCCTCTGGTCTGGGCTGACTAGTACTACTGCCGGGCAGGAAATATGCAAGGGAGGTGCGGAGCTGTCACGGGTGCAGTGAGTGAGGAGTGAGACTCAAGTTTTGGGGCAGACTCCATGACAGTGTGACTCGGGCAATGTATCTGGTGGTGGATAGGAGCCAGGAGCAGCAGAGCCACATGTGTCACTGTCAGGACACTCAGTGAGTGAGGAGGAGTGTCCTCCAGTTGTCTGTACAACTGTCCGTGATTCCATGTAGTGAGGAGCCTGGGGAAGTGAAGGCAGGGCCAGGAGGACAGTCGTAGTGACAGTCAGTGATGATTGACTCAATATTAGTGTTAATCAGTGTATACTGTGTTATGTACTTTGTTGTGGTACTGCCATACTCTGGGACTGGTTACCGTTACTTAGGTAGGTACTGCTGGACTGCTGGTGGAATATGCAGGGCAAGGGCAGGGCAGGGGGGCTTTCAGTATAGCGTTTCATGGCTGTAGTAATTTTTTAAACAAACAAAATAATTGAGGAACCAATATTAATCCACTCATAAATAACTTATGAGTGGATTAATATTGGTTCCTCAATTATTTTGTTTGTTATGTAATAATTAATATAATGTATATGGTTTTCAGGCAACTGCTGGTCTGGTAGTTGTAGGGTTAACTCTGCTCAGTGCTTTCCTAGTATGTTGGGAGGGGAGAGGACTCAGCCATGCCTGATGTGGGCGTCTCAGTTTTAGCAGGATAGCAGCAGCTTCTGCAGCCAGCAGTTTTGTGTGTGGCAGTCTGTCTTGTATTACACTCTGGACTGGGATTAATGACATGTCATGTGACCCCAAAGCCTCCGGACAGCAGGAGATCAGAAGGAGAGATTTATAGCATGAACAACAAAGTTGAAAGTGTGAGAAAGAAGTTATTGTAGTGTGGCCGGCTGCAGTGTATAATCAGACAGATTCCCTTCCAGCATATAGGTGAAGTCTTCTCTTCGTGAGGGAGGGGGTCACAGAGACACAGACTGAGCTGACGTATATTTTATAATAATATATAGTTTAGTAATATATTCACTGAATGAATGACTTAGGAATGTGCTGCACATAGTGCCTATGTGTGTGATAGCATGGATCATAACTTTTTCTGTGAAGCAGTTTTTAATGCACTTATGTTTTTGTGTGCTGTTTTTTTGTAATACAAAACTGTGAAATATATTATATACTATACTACATATATTATATGGAGCATTTTATATATACTTCTATGAAGCATTTCTTAATTTGATCCCTGGAATGATGCACATATCATTATTTTTATTATTACAAGTTTTTTTTATTTTTATAAATGTGCCTTTTTTAAATGCAAAACTCTACAATAAGTTTTTAATTTGCAAAGCATTGCAGCTTCATTTTCACATAATGTCATTTATTTATTCGCTGACATTATTTATGTGATTGTGTCAACCGCAGTCTTAGCTTTGCAAAGATTTTTATATTTATATAACTTGAGGTACTAAAAACATATTCTAGAGTAAAAAAAACTTGTAGTAATAATAATAATATGTGCTGCTTTTACTGTTTAGATGAAGAAGGAATAAGGGGAACAGACTAAAGGGAAGCACACCAGTCATAGACAAATAAAGCTGGGCATTATCTGCTAAAACTATAACAGCACTTCCTGTTGGTCGCTAATCCCTGAAAATGAAGATACTCTGCAGTATATATCACATTATATAGCAAGACTATAGCTGAAAAATCACTGTCTACAGCTTGACACCTGTATTGGTGTGAACGCCCAGCCCCTATTTGTAAAACATTAAAAAGGTGCCAGGAATATTTAGTTTATTGGGACCCAGCTTGAACTTTAATTGTATTAGTATTTTTATACTCCTAGGCAAACATGCTAGTCTAATAATCTTCAGATGGTCTGATAACATATTCTTGAGTATAGAGGAGAAATCATGACTGAGGTTCTATATATAGTTATGCAGATTAATGCTTTGGTTTTCAAAACAAACTGGTTAATCGCAGGTTCTAAGGTTAATTAGACTTATATAAAGGAAGTCGTTATTTAAGGGACAGCACCCCTCTTTTTAAAACTTGTGCTTTGTCCCACACCCCCATAGATGCCAAATAGCACAAACATGTGACCTTGATTTTCAATATGCTAAACCAGCTATTTATAAAAAACACAATTTGCTTTTGGGCTTCTTTAGGGGTCATAGGACAAAGTATTTAAAGTCCCTTTTAGTTTTCTGACCATATGATGTATTCCACGGCTGCCAGATGCTGCCTGAAAGTTTGATGTTAAAGTGTTCAATATGTTCCATAAATAAACTCCTGTTAAAGGGATAGTATGCACCATTTTTTATTTAACTGCTTGTAATAGACACCACTGTTGGTGATATTCACCCTGGACTGAATAACTCTTCAGACCACGACAGGTTAAAGAGGGTTCGTTTATTGAAAAACACACTGCAGTGAGGAGAGAACGAATACAAAGTTTTCTCTGGAGGGGGTAAGTCCCCTTCCCAAGCATTTATACACAGGAGGCAAGGCATTCCTGGACTCCATATCTATGCTAATACAGTTTTTGATTGGCTAGCTAAAATGCATGGGTTATAACATAAGTAAAAAATACAGTTTAGACACAATTCCATTCACTAAGTTCTATTCCTCAAAGTAGCTGGTTTAACTGTCTGACTGTATATCAAAAAAGGGCAAAGTCAGGGATGAACTAATGTCTGCTCTTATGTTAACAAAGAGAGCTGTGTAAAAAGCATATCATTCTACAAGCTTACTAATTTATGGTATACATCCATCCATATACTCACATATGTTTGGCCTACCAGGACAACAAGGGACTTGAGTGCTTAGATACAAGGATAGGAAAGGATTAGATTTAGGAGAAAAATAAACAGACATACACTAGCTACCATCAAACATTGCCCCTTTAAGCAAGACAGGCCTCTCCTGACTAACAATGCCTGCATAGAAATTAACCCATTCAGACCTCACAAAACACTGCAGAGAAAACAGTTACAAATATTGCTTATTATTTTCAACACCACTATAAAGAATAATATGCACAGATACTGATCTAAAAATCCAGAATAAAACTGTTTACAAATGTAGGCCTAGTTTCAATTGAGATGGTGAAGTTTGTAAACTGGTGGTAACATAAAAATTCAACATAGACTTTATTCGAGATAAAAAATGTTATCACCAGTTTCCAAACTTACCACCTCAATGGAAACTAGGTCATACTTAGAAGCTCACAGAATAGCACTGTTGAAAAGGTTAACTGGAACACCCACTGCAAATTTGTTCTATAGCAAAAAAGCAGACCCCCCACTTCCTCTGCATATGAAAAGACTCTTTACACAAACAGGAGCAAGCTGGAGTAGATATACATCAGTATTCTCCTAAAACTTTGGGACTTGGTTAGGAATTAGCAAAACTATGCATTTAAAAAAAAACCTGTATGGGCTGTATAAATGGATAATCTACAAAAAATGTATGCAAGGAAAAATCTAGTGTATAATGTCCCTTTAATGCTTACAAAGTGCAGCCATGTGTATTGTAATAATGTGTAAATATGAACAAATTAAATATTTGAAAAAAATAAAAATAGAGGGGCTCAAGTGGCGTCAGAGGGAAGGAAGTGGATCAAGTCAGTACTTATTTATTTTTGTTCCTAGCTTCAGCACAAACTTTGACCTGCATGATATCAGACGCGGTAGCAGAGGCAGCTGAGGGCAGCTAGTGGCAGCGGAAGTTGAAATGTTGAAGACTCGAAGAGGCAAGTGCATACAGTTTCAGGTTTCACATTAAAAAATGAAAAACATATTCAGAAACACTTTAACAAAACAATCTGCTGGTATTGGAGCTGTATTTGAGATATGCATTAATTTACTACATGCTTTTATCTGCTGGTTTTGGGGATGTATTTGAGATATGCATTAATTTACTAAATACTTATATCTACTGGTTTTGGAGCTGTATTTGAGATATAAGCATTAATTTACTACATGGTTTATCTGCTGGTATTGGAGCTGTATTTGAGATATATGCATTAAATTAGTACATGCTTTTATCTGCTGGTTTTGGGGATGTATTTGAGATATGCATTAATTTACTAAATACTTATATCTGCTGGTTTTGGAGCTGTATTTGAGATATAAGCATTAATTTACTACATGGTTTATCTGCTGGTATTGGAGATGTATTTGAGATATGCATTAATTTACTACATGCTTTTATCTGCTGGTTTTGGGGATGTATTTGAGATATGCATTAATTTACTAAATACTTATATCTGCTGGTTTTGGAGCTGTATTTGAGATATGCATTAATTTACTACATGGCTTATCTGCTGGTATTGGAGCTGTATTGGAGATATAAGCATTAACCCTTTAAGGACACAGCTTTCAGTTTGCTCAATTGTTTTATGACGGAAAAATTCCGTCATATGTCCTTAAGAGGTTAAATTAGTACATGCTTTTATCTGCTGGTATTGGGGTATGCACCTTTTAAACTCTATATGGCAATCCCTTGTTAGGCTGAAAGTTATGTAAGGGCAGTTTGTGTGTGCTCCATTGAGCAGGGCTGCATGCAATGTCTTTTCCAACTTCTCACACTCATAATAGGAACATAGGAGTGGATTTGTGGAACCTCTTAGTATGGTAAATATTTTTTCATTTTACAACATAGTAATGAGTAGAGAAGAGATTGTGTATCATTCTAATTGCTAGCTAACTGGCTCTGTGCCACAGAATTGTGTTTCTCAACCACATCCTCAAATACCCACAACAGGCCAGGTTTTCATTATAGCTAAACTGGTGCACAGGTGAAGTAATCAGCTGATCATTAACACCATGGTTACTAACCATGGGCTCTCACTCATCTGCTGATTTCATCTGTTAACTGGTTCAACTATAATGAAAACCTGCACTGTTGGGGGTACTTGAGGACGCGGTTGAGAAACAATGCTTTACTTTAATTTAAACTACCTCTATTGGGTTCATATGTGTGTTTCTCCGGCGTATCATAGCCAGTGCCTCACCAGCCTCTGACTTCCCCGCACGTCACTGCTACCATCATCCAAACACCATTAAAAGCTTACCTATAGGTGAATACCTCAGGATTCATAGAACTTGTTCAACAGTGGAATCTTTCAACAATGCAGCGAAAGATCTAAGAACAAGATTACTTCAGAGAGGCTATTCAAAGAAGCCTTAGCTAAAGCATATAACAAGGCTTTAAGGGAAAAATAGATCTGAACTTTTGATGCCTAGAAGTATCGAGACTACCAACCTCCTCAGGTTCATATCTACATACACAAGTCAGAGTCACTCGATTTCTAATATTATACAGAAACACTGGCATGTTTTAAAAGCTGACGAACAACTACAGACAGTCATTCCAGACAAACCATTATTTACATACAGAAGGGCCAATAATCTTAGTGACTGTTTTACAACAAGTCACTTTAACAGAAATGCTAAAAAAAAAACGTTATACAAAGGGTCAATTGCGTGTGGCTGCTGTAAGGTATTTCCACATATGATCAAAAAGAAACCATAATTGACAGGTTTCAAAAAAAGTGGACCATCGATAATCATATAAATTGTAAAAGTACTAACGTTGTATATTGCGTATAATGTGACTGTAATTTAATCTATGTGGGAATGACTACTAGATGCCTTGGTAAATGAATGACGGAGCACTTAAGTAACATCAGACTGGCCAAAAAAAGATACTGAGAAAGGCAAGACAATAACAAGTGTGGCCAGATATTTTTTACTAAATCATAATGGCAACACTCAAGCTTTTAATTGCTGGGGCCTAGAGACTATAAAACCTGGGATCAGGGGAGGTGATACTGAACAGGCACTATTAAAAAAGTAAGCCAGATGGATCTTTAGACTCAACTCTGTAATGCCTTATGGCATGAATGAAAACAACAATTTTTGGGTTTATCTTTAGATGTGCTAACCACTGATATGATTATGCATTTTAACTGATTGGCTATTAATGTGACAATTTTTATTAACAGAGATAAGTATAGACAGATAAGTGACATACTATCGATTAATTAATCTTCACTACCTATACATATGAGGCTATACAGGCAAGGTCCTACAATGACTAAACCATGTATTAGGTCCTTGGCCTATTCCAGCTAATGCTTGTTTTATATACTATATCGGTATACAGATTATGTAGCACTTGAATGAACCCTTATATGATGTGCACCCCGAATGGGCTTACATACTATAATGTAAATAAGTGTTAATGGTGTTTTAAATAATTTAGAGAGATGTTTTAAATCTCTTTATAACTTCTTATCCACAACCGTTATTATTTCAAACGAGTATGCACCTCATTTTTAGCTGTATATATTATTGTATTACAAATTATATCATAAATATTTAGCAATAGTATATGTGTGAATTGCACTCCTTGTGATATACCCGCAGCTGAAAATGGTCTAATTCAAGATGTGCATGTCATATAGAAATTGTTGCTCTTACTAAATATGCCTCCCCCCCTTTTTTTACCTATAATTACTCTCCCTATAGGTGTAATACGTAAGCAACCTCTATGGATATTCACATTTTAATACGCTTAATGGTATTCATCTACTTACAACTTTCTTTTGAACATAGCAAAATATTAGTGCAATCACGTTGGGATATGGATACATCACATACGACACACATCTAAATATGGGCATATATTGGAGTCCACAAGCAGTGAACCACCTTCAGTATAGGGGTAGTGTGATTCAATCATATATGATCCAACATTTATCATAATAGTGATGTAAGGCAGAGTAACATTAGTGATTGCTATGTTTAATATTAAAGAATTTTGGTTGTAACAAACACGGATGTATGTGAGGGGCCTGTTTCGTATCAAGGATTTGATAGGGCATCTGCTTCTCAATCTACCCAATCAGGACGCTAATGATACAGGTATTACTCATTAGAGGAGAGAAATCTTTCATGATTGGCCAATACAGGGGCAAGTCCCAATACGTTCTTGGGATTGGTTCAACACATTTCCCCATAGGTTTAAAAGGAGGCTACGACAGATGCTCTGCCTGTCATTTCAAACTAAAATCCCATTGAGAAAGGCCGTGCTACGGCCGAAACGCGTTTGTGGCTAATTTTTTCTTTTAATAATTCACATTCACCTTAGTTATTGCAAATTTGTGCTACCTTGTGTTACCCCTGGCACCTGACGCCGATGATTCCTGCTATCGGCCAGGAATACAGGGGGGTGGCACTTAACATAGTCCTGCAGTCTCTCTGGTGTTTAGTTGTTATTATTTTGTTGTGGGCTAATGAATTAGGTGATGTTTATATCGTCTTTATTTGTATAAATAAAGTTTACTTTTAATACTCTCACATATCCTAGCTGTGCTATTACAGTTGTGTAATTACAGCAATATACAATCAATAGGAGTAAGAGTGCTTATTAATACCCTCATAGTCCCTCCCTATCCCCTATCCCTCTCTTTCAAATATGCAAAACCTGACATAAATCTTTATTAACAGCCTCACACTGTTGTGTTTTATATAATGATGAGAAAATAGTATTCTGTATTTTGTTATGATAAAGATAAAATATTTCACTTCATATAACAAACTGAGTTTAAATTAAAAAAACTCAGCTGTACTTATTTAGTTTTCTATATTTTTTCATGCTGTGTTAATGAATTTAACATTACTTTCTTTAATTTAAAAAGCCCAATTTAATACATAATGATTTATAGCATTTTGTATAATAAATGTTTATAGCAGAAACAAACCATATTTTCAAGCTTGAGGGGGTCTGTCCAATAATACATTTGTGGGTTTGTTCCTGTTATCCAATGAGCAATAGATTCTTAAGTATCAGCCAATTAGAATCCTGTATTTCCCTATAGGTTTATAATTAACTGTAGAGCCCAGATAAACCATTTTCATTTAATATTAGTGTGAAGCTGCTATTTGCTCCAGTAATAAATATCACTCAGCTTATGGCCCTGTTGTATCAGTCTCATCACATTTACTGATCTAATGATAAATATCTTGTGATCTGCATATTATTTTATTTCTAATGAGGTTATTTTATAATACATTTCTTATTTCTATTAGCTGCACCTGTTTATCATCAGAACGTTTATCCCACTGATCTGTGACTGATTCTTGTTGTTAGTAAAGACCTTAGTAAGTTTATTCTGCACCTTCAGCTGCTGCTGTTTATGTCACATGATCACAGACTTAAAGGGACAGTGTCCTGTAAATTTGTTTTTCCCTTAAAATAACAAGAAACCCCAAATGTTTTCTCCAACATTGGTGTGTCCGGTCCACGGCGTCATCCTTACTTGTGGGATATCTCTTCCCCAACAGGAAATGGCAAAGAGTCCCAGCAAAGCTGGCCATATAGTCCCTACTAGGCTCCGCCAACCCCAGTCATTCTCTTTGCCGTTGCACAGGCAACATCTCCACGGAGATGGTTAAGAGTTTTTTGGTGTTTAAATGTAGTTTTTTATTCTTCTATCAAGTGTTTGTTATTTTAAAATAGTGCTGGTATGTACTATTTACTCTGAAACAGAAAAGGATGAAGAGTTCTGTTTGTGAGAGGAAGATGATTTTAGCAGACAGTAACTAAAATCGATTGCTGTTTCCACATAGGACTGTTGAGATGAAGTAACTTCAGTTGGGGGAAACAGTTAGCAGACTTTTCTGCTTAAGTTATGACTAGCCATATTTCTAACAAGACTGTGTAATGCTGGAAGGCTGTCATTTCCCCTCATGGGGACCGGTAAGCCATTTTCTTAGTCAAGCAAACAGAATAAAGGGCTTAATATGGGCTATAAAACTGGTAGACACTTTTATGGGCTAAATCGATTGCTTTATTTGGGCATTTTATACATGTTTATGCTGATAATTCTCATTTATAAACTTGGGGAACTTTTTTAACGGCAGGCACTATGTTAGACACCTTTTCCAGTCAGGGAGGGCCTTCCCAGTTGTAGGCTGAGCCTCATTTTCGCGCCATTACTGCGCAGTTGTTTTCTGAGAGCAAGACATGCAGATGCATGTGTGAGGATCTGAAAGTAGCTGGAAAAGTTTCTAGAAGGCGTCATTTGGTATCGTATTCCCCTCTGGGCTAGGTTAGGTCACAGCCAAGGCTATAGCTGGGACTGTATAGGGGTTAAATTTGTAAACGGCTCCGTTTTAAGGGTTAAAGCTCTGAAAATTGGTGTGCAATACTCTTAATGCTTTAAGACACTGTGGTGAAATTTTGGTAATTTTTGAACAATTCCTTCATACTTTTTCACATATTCAGTAATAAAGTATTTTCTGTTTAAAATTTAAGGAGACAGTAACGGTTTTGTTTTAAAACGTTTTTTGTGCTTTATTGACAAGTTTAAGCCTGTTTAACATGTCTGTGCCTTCGGATAAGCTATGTTCTATATGTATGAAAGCCAATGTGTCTCCCCATTTAAATTTGTGTGATAATTGTGCCATAGCGTCCAAACAAAGTAAGGACAGTACTGCCACAGATAATGAAATTGCCCAAGATGATTCCTCAGATGAGGGGAGTAAACATGATACTACATCATCTCCTACTGTGTCTACACCAGTTTTGCCCACGCAGGAGGCCCCTAGTACATCTAGCGCGCCAATGCTGATTACCATGCAACAATTGACGGCTGTAATGGATAACTCCATAGCAAATATTTTATCCAAAATGCCTACATATCAGAGAAAGCGCGATTGCTCTGTTTTAAACACTGAAGAGCAGGAGGGCGCTGATGATAATTGTTCTGTCATACCCTCACACCAATCTGAAATGGCCATGAGGGAGGTTTTGTCAGATGGGGAAATTTCAGATTCAGGAAAAATTTCTCAACAAGCTGAACCTGATGTTGTGACATTTAAATTTAAATTAGAACATCTCCGCGCACTGCTTAAGGAGGTGTTATCTACTCTGGATGATTGTGACAACTTGGTCATTCCAGAGAAATTATGCAAGATGGACAAGTTCCTAGAGGTTCCGGTGCACCCCAACGCTTTTCCTATACCCAAGCGGGTGGCGGACATAGTGAATAAGGAGTGGGAAAAGCCCGGCATACCTTTTGTTCCCCCCCCCCCCCTATATTTAAGAAATTATTTCCTATGGTCGACCCCAGAAAGGACTTATGGCAGACAGTCCCTAAGGTCGAGGGGGCAGTTTCTACTCTAAACAAGCGCACTACTATTCCTATCGAGGATAGTTGTGCTTTCAAAGATCCTATGGATAAAAAATTGGAGGGTTTGCTTAAAAAGATTTTTGTACAGCAAGGTTACCTTCTACAACCCATTTCGTGCATTGTTCCTGTCACTACAGCAGCGTGGTTCTGGTTCGAGGAACTAGAAAAGTCGCTCAGTAGGGAGACTCCATATGAGGAGGTTATGGACAGAGTTCACGCACTTAAGTTGGCTAACTCTTTTATTTTAGATGCCGCTTTGCAATTAGCTAGATTAGCGGCGAAAAAGTCAGGGTTTGCAATCGTGGCGCGCAGAGCGCTTTGGCTAAAGTCTTGGTCAGCGGATGTGTCATCCAAGACAAAATTGCTTAACATCCCTTTCAAAGGTAAAACTCTATTTGGACCAGAATTGAAAGAGATTATCTCAGACATCACTGGGGGAAAGGGCCACGCCCTTCCACAAGATAGGCCTTTCAAGGCCAAGAATAAGTCTAATTTTCGTTCCTTTCGCAATTTCAGGAACGGACCGGCCTCTAATTCTGCATCCTCTAAGCAAGAGGGTAATGCCTCACAACCCAAACCAGCCTGGAAACCGATGCAAGGCTGGAACAAGGGTAAGCAGGCCAAGAAGCCTGCTGCTGCTAACAAAACAGCATGAAGGAGTAGCCCCCGATCCAGGACCGGATCTAGTAGGGGGCAGACTCTCTCTCTTTGCTCAGGCTTGGGCAAGAGATGTTCAGGATCCCTGGGCACTAGAAATAGTTTCTCAGGGTTATCTTCTGGAATTCAGGGAACTACCCCCAAGGGGAAGGTTCCACATGTCTCACTTATCCTTAAACCAAATAAAGAGACACGCGTTCTTACATTGTGTAGAAGACCTGTTAAAGATGGGAGTGATACACCCAGTTCCACTAAAGGAACAAGGAATGGGATTTTATTCAAATCTGTTCGTAGTTCCCAAAAAAGAGGGAACTTTCAGACCAATTTTGGACTTGAAGATCCTAAACAAATTTCTCAGGGTACCATCGTTCAAGATGGAAACCATTCGAACGATTCTACCCACTATCCAGGAAGGTCAATTTATGACTACCGTGGATCTAAAGGATGCGTACCTACATATTCCTATCCACAAAGAACATCATCAGTTCCTAAGGTTCGCCTTTCTGGACAAACATTACCAGTTTGTGGCCCTCCCATTCGGGTTAGCCACTGCTCCAAGGATTTTCACAAAGGTACTAGGGTCCCTTCTAGCGGTTCTAAGACCGAGGGGCATTGCAGTAGTACCTTACTTGGACGACATTCTAATACAAGCGTCGTCCCTGTCAAAAGCAAAGGCTCATACAGACATCGTTCTGGCCTTTCTCAGATCACACGGATGGAAGGTGAACATAGAAAAAAGTTCTCTGTCTCCGTCAACAAGAGTTCCCTTCTTGGGAACAATAATAGATTCCTTAGAAATGAGGATTTTTCTGACAGAGGTCAGAAAGTCAAAACTTCTAAGCGCTTGTCAAGTTCTTCATTCTGTTCCACGTCCTTCCATAGCACAGTGCATGGAAGTAGTAGGGTTGATGGTTGCAGCAATGGACATAGTTCCTTTTGCACGAATTCATCTAAGACCATTACAACTGTGCATGCTCAAACAGTGGAATGGGGACTATACAGACTTGTCTCCAATGATTCAAGTAGATCAGAAGACCAGAGATTCACTCCGTTGGTGGCTGACCCTGGACCATCTATCCCAGGGAATGAGCTTCCGCAGACCAGAGTGGGTCATTGTCACGACCGACGCCAGTCTAGTGGGCTGGGGTGCGGTCTGGGAATCCCTGAAAGCTCAGGGACTATGGTCTCGGGAAGAGTCTCTTCTCCCGATAAACATTCTGGAACTAAAAGCGATCTTCAATGCTCTCAGGGCTTGGCCTCAGCTAGCAAAGGCCAGATTCATAAGATTCCAATCAGACAACATGACGACTGTTGCGTATATCAATCATCAGGGGGGAACAAGGAGTTCCCTGGCGATGAAAGAAGTGACCAAAATAATTCAATGGGCGGAGGATCACTCCTGCCACCTATCTGCGATCCACATCCCAGGTGTGGAAAACTGGGAAGCGGATTATCTGAGTCATCAGACATTCCATCCGGGGGAGTGGGAACTCCACCCGGAGATCTTTGCCCAACTAACTCAATTATGGGGCATTCCAGACATGGATCTGATGGCGTCTCGTCAGAACTTCAAGGTTCCTTGCTACGGGTCCAGATCCAGGGATCCCAAGGCGACTCTAGTAGATGCACTAGTAGCACCTTGGACCTTCAACCTAGCTTATGTATTTCCACCGTTTCCTCTCATTCCCAGGCTGGTAGCCAGGATCAAACAGGAGAGGGCCTCGGTGATCTTGATAGCTCCTGCGTGGCCACGCAGGACTTGGTATGCAGACCTGGTGAATATGTCATCGGTTCCCCCATGGAAGCTACCTTTGAGACAGGACCTTCTTGTTCAGGGTCCATTCGAACATCCAAATCTGGTCTCCCTCCAGCTGACGGCTTGAAGATTGAACTCTTGACTCTATCATAGCGTGGGTTTTCAGATTCTGTGATAGATACTCTGGTTCAGGCCAGAAAACCGGTAACTAGAAAGATTTACCATAAAATATGGAAAAAATATATCTGTTGGTGTGAATCCAAAGGATTCCCATGGAATAAGATAAAAATTCCTAAGATTCTCTCCTTTCTACAAGAAGGTTTGGAGAAAGGATTATCTGCAAGTTCTCTAAAGGGACAGATCTCTGCTTTATCTGTCTTACTACACAAAAGACTGGCAGCTGTGCCAGATGTTCAAGCATTTGTTCAAGCCTGTTTACAGACCTTTGACTCCTCCCTGGAGTCTAAATCTAGTTCTTTCAGTTCTTCAAGGGGTTCCGTTTGAACCTTTACATTCCATAGATATTAAGTTACTATCTTGGAAAGTTTTGTTTTTGGTTGCTATTTCTTCTGCTAGAAGAGTTTCAGAGTTATCTGCTCTGCAGTGTTCTCCGCCCTATCTGGTGTTCCATGCAGATAAGGTGGTTTTGCGTACTAAGCCTGGTTTTCTTCCAAAGGTTGTTTCTAACAAGAATATTAACCAGGAGATAGTTGTACCTTCTTTATGTCCGAATCCAGTTTCAAAGAAGGAACGTCTGTTACACAATTTGGACGTAGTCCATGCTCTAAAATTCTATTTAGAGGCTACAAAAGATTTCAGACAAACATCTTCTTTGTTTGTTGTCTATTCTGGTAAAAGGAGAGGTCAAAAAGCGACTTCTACCTCTCTTTCCTTTTGGCTTAAAAGCATCATCCGATTGGCTTATGAGACTGCCGGACGGCAGCCTCCTGAAAGAATCACAGCTCACTCCACTAGGGCTGTGGCTTCCACATGGGCCTTCAAGAACGAGGCTTCTGTTGACCAGATATGTAAGGCAGCGACTTGGTCTTCACTGCACACTTTTGCCAAATTTTACAAATTTGATACTTTTGCTTCTTCGGAGGCTATTTTTGGGAGAAAGGTTTTGCAAGCCGTGGTGCCTTCCGTTTAGGTAACCTGATTTGCTCCCTCCCTTCATCCGTGTCCTAAAGCTTTGGTATTGGTTCCCACAAGTAAGGATGACGCCGTGGACCGGACACACCAATGTTGGAGAAAACAGAATTTATGCTTACCTGATAAATTACTTTCTCCAACGGTGTGTCCGGTCCACGGCCCGCCCTGGTTTTTTAATCAGGTCTGATGAATTATTTTCTCTAACTACAGTCACCACGGTACCATATGGTTTCTCCTATATATTTCCTCCTGTCCGTCGGTCGAATGACTGGGGTGGGCGGAGCCTAGGAGGGACTATATGGCCAGCTTTGCTGGGACTCTTTGCCATTTCCTGTTGGGGAAGAGATATCCCACAAGTAAGGATGACGCCGTGGACCGGACACACCGTTGGAGAAAGTAATTTATCAGGTAAGCATAAAATCTGTTTTTCATCATTTAAATAGAACATATAATTTTCAACAACTTTTCAACAGACTTCAATTATGATATTTGCTTCATTCTCTCGATATATAATTTATTGAAGCAGTGCACTACTGGGCGCTAGCTGAGCACATAAGGTGAGCCAATGACAAGAGGCTTGTATGTGTGACCACTAATCAGCAGCTAGCGCACCATGTTGCATTATATGCTTTGTCACAAAGGTACCCAAGGGAATAAAGCAGATTTGATAATAGAAGGAAATTTGAAAGTTGTTTAAATTTGAATCATAAAAGTTTAATTTTGACTTTGCTGTCCCTTTAATGTGTTTCTAATGACTTGTTTTACCAGTGTATAAAATACTATAACGTGTATGGGAAATTTCACCTTTAGCTTTATTTTTTATATAAAATAACTGTTTGCTGGGGGGCGTAGCATGCAGGTGTCCATGAGGGCTGTACCTTTCTGAATCTCCGAGTGCGGTCTGCTTGAAACCCGCCACTGGCCAGCATCACAGCCTCAAAAAATTGCACCAGTTACTGGGGAACATACAGGGATAGCTCAGCCTTAAACCTAGCGGCCCTCCAAGACCTACCCGATCGCCGCTGTGGTCTACTCATACACGCCGCTGTTAGCTTCAATACCAGGCCACATCCAAACCGTGGCAATCTGGCCAAACACCACAAACAATCTGGCCAAAAGACCATGGCAGAGCCCTCTCTGGCTCCTACAACCTCCTGTTGTAATGTACTCTAACTAAGGAGAGTTAAGGGTAACACTAGACGTGATCCTTAAGCTTTACCGCTGTGACGCAGCAATCATCTCCATGAGACTCAGCACACATGGCCTGAGAAACTTCAGATATCGGCTTCAAACAGTAAGTCCTGCATAATAGTTTTACATCTCAACCACTAACTCTAAAAAGATTGCTGCATGACACAATCCAGATCATAGACTTAGGCAATTAGCAGATACATCTTGTGCAGACTACCTACATATCTCATCCATGTGTACTAGATATCTGAATGTCATGGTAATATGATACGACTCAGAACAAACTGAATAAGAAAACACATCTCTATAGACAAGTAGGTTTTAATACCCACTCCCAGGGAACAACCCTAACCCCATAGGCAACAACCAACTTACAGATAATAATCTGCCTCAACTAAGACTTATCATGGCACATCACAGAACTTCTAAAGCGGATAAACTAAAAAAAGCCGCACCCACACACAGGCTCCAATCCTGTTAATACATTCTTTAAACAAATGGATAGAAAGAAAATTACAGACTCTCCTTCCACAGACTGTAAAGAAGAAGACATTCTAACAGAGAATACTGATAACGCTAAATCATGCATAAAAGTAGACTGTGCCGACTTAAAGAGTGACATTAATGAACTTGGATATACAGGGAGTGCAGAATTATTAGGCAAGTTGTATTTTTGAGGATTAATTTTATTATTGAACAACAACCATGTTCTCAATGAACCCAAAAAAACTCATTAATATCAAAGCTGAATAGTTTTGGAAGTAGTTTTTAGTTTGTTTTTAGTTATAGATATTTTAGGGGGATATCTGTGTGTGCAGGTGACTATTACTGTGCATAATTATTAGGCAAATTAACAAAAAACAAATATATACCCATTTCAATTATTTATTTTTACCAGTGAAACCAATATAACATCTCAACATTCACAAATATACATTTCTGACATTCAAAAACAAAACAAAAACAAATCAGTGACCAATATAGCCACCTTTCTTTGCAAGGACACTCAAAAGCCTGCCATCCATGGATTCTGTCACTGTTTTGATCTGTTCACCATCAACATTGCGTGCAGCAGCAACCACAGCCTCCCAGACACTGTTCAGAGAGGTGTACTGTTTTCCCTCCTTGTAAATCTCACATTTGATGATGGACCACAGGTTCTCAATGGGGTTCAGATCAGGTGAACAAGGAGGCCATGTCATTAGATTTTCTTCTTTTATACCCTTTCTTGCCAGCCACGCTGTGGAGTACTTGGACGCGTGTGATGGAGCATTGTCCTGCATGAAAATCATGTTTTTCTTGAAGGATGCAGACTTCTTCCTGTACCACTGCTTGAAGAAGGTGTCTTCCAGAAACTGGCAGTAGGATTGGGAGTTGAGCTTGACTCCATCCTCAACCCGAAAAGGCCCCACAAGCTCATCTTTGATGATACCAGCCCAATCCAGTACTCCACCTCCACCTTGCTGGCGTCTGAGTCGGACTGGAGCTCTCTGCCCTTTACCAATCCAGCCACGGGCCCATCCATCTGGCCCATCAAGACTCACTCTCATTTCATCAGTCCATAAAAGCTTAGAAAAATCAGTCTTGAGATATTTCTTGGCCCAGTCTTGACGTTTCAGCTTGTGTGTCTTGTTCAGTGGTGGTCGTCTTTCAGCCTTTCTTACCTTGGCCATGTCTCTGAGTATTGCACACCTTGTGCTTTTGAGCACTACAGTGATGTTGCAGCTCTGAAATATGGCCAAACTGGTGGCAAGTGGCATCTTGGCAGCTGCACGCTTGACTTTTCTCAGTTCATGGGCAGTTATTTTGCGCCTTGGTTTTTCCACACGCTTCTTGCGACCCTGTTGACTGTTTTGAATGAAACGCTTGATTGTTCGATGATCACGCTTCAGAAGCTTTGCAGTGCTGCATCCCTCTGCAAGATATCTCACTATTTTTGACTTTTCTGAGCCTGTCAAGACCTTCTTTTGACCCATTTTGCCAAAGGAAAGGAAGTTGCCTAATAATTATGCACACCTGATATAGGGTGTTGATGTAATTAGACCACACCCCTTCTCATTACAGAGATGCACATCACCTAATATGCTTAATTGGTAGTAGGCTTTCGAGCCTATACAGCTTGGAGTAAGACAACATGCATAAAGAGGATGATGTGGTCAAAATACTCAGTTGCCTAATAATTCTGCACTCCCTGTAGGGTTGAAGCCCTGGAGGATGAACAAGAAGAAATAGCTAAAGACATGACAGATATGGCACAAAAGATACTTCTACAGAAAGAACAAATCACAGATCTAGAACAAAAGTTAGACGACATCGAGAACAGAACTCGACACAACAACCTTCGAATCAGAGGGATACCTGAGAAAGTGCCAGGTGACTCAATTCACGACTACCTCCAAGAGATATTTCAATCCCTGGCAATAGCGAACTCTGTTGTTATTTAAGAAATCCCTCTGGAAAGAGTTTAAAAGTGGAAAACAAATCGAAAGTACAGAGCCATCTGACAGTTTACTTCTGCACTGCACTTGGAATACCAGCTCCAGATGTTCCTACAATGTCATCTCAAGCTTCCAAATCAGTTGTTGCAGTTCGACCCAAACCTCAAAGAAGCACCTGGTCAGAAGTAGCTAGTAATCTCAGCAAGAAGAAACTTACATCTGAAACCCACACCGCATCAGAGGTTACCTGAAATTCTGCTACTAAACAGAATGACATTCTAACATTAATCACCATCGGCATCTATGACTCTAGGAGTTTGTGAGTTCTTTCAATATTAACATTAATAACCATTACCCTACTATAATAATGAAGTATGTTTAGTTATTCAGAGTTGCTTAACATTGTTCATGTTGTTATTAATGTTGATTTGACATAGCAATACAGTTTCCAATTGTGCTCTCAGACACATGCTTGTAGTCTTTACAATGTTTAAATGTCAGGATTTCTGAGGTTTTTGTATTTTATTTATCTTTTGTCTCATGCTATGACATTCATTCATATATTGTGACAGGGTCAGAGATCATATATATGTTAGCAGGAGAATGGAGCTCTCTGTTTATCCAGAATGAAAACAGTTAAATTTCAGGTGCTCTCAGCTGGTGCAATTAGCTAGCTAGCAAAAGGCTGCTCTGAGAGCAAAGCTTTTGTCTCTCTTCCTCCAGTGAGGAGGGAATCACCTGACAGACTGCCTGTAAGCACAGAGACACAGAGGGAGAAAAAACAGCTACTCTAAACTATTGTTTTTCCTATAAAGCAGTTGTTTACTGGGGACAGTTTTGATGCTCCAGTACTATAGTTAGTAATCCTTTAAAGTTTAGTTAGCCTCCTGAGTTAGGAGTAGGTGTTTGTTTTGGTTTGGTTTGTTTTGTTTTTATGAAACCTGCTGTAAAACAAATAAATAGTTTGTTTCTTAATCAAATGAACTGTTCCTTCTTACTCAAGCCAAAAGCTTGGCCACCTTACCACAGTGGTGGCAGCGGTGGGATTGGTTTAGTACTAGGAGATTAAAAGTACAGAGCCCACTTAAAGAAATATTTATAAAAGTTTGTGTTTGCAAAAATGGAGGAGATCATAAAAGTCCTGTTACAGGCCACTGCAGTGCAGCAGGAAACCAACAAAGCTCAGCATGAAAGTAACCGTTTACTATCTGTGCAACTTGGAACAGTAATAGAGGCGCAAAACACTGACCGCATTATGCTTAAAGGGATAGTGGACCGTCTCTCAAATGTCAGCAAAGGAGAGACCAGCAGTGATACCAGGACTATCCAAGCAAGTCAGTATCTGCAAAAGATGACCCCACAAGATGATGTGGAAGCTTACCTCCTTGCTTTTGAAAAGATTGCCACTAGGGAGCAGAGGCCACATGCAAAGTGGGCTGGAATCCTTGCACCATTCCTCTTAGGAGAGGCCCAAAAGGCTCACTTTGATATGGAAGAGGAGGAAGCAAATGACTTTGATAGTCTTAAAGCAGAAATTCTGGCCAGGGTTGGTATATCCCCTGCAGTGTATGCCCAGAGATATCACAATTGGGCATATCAGGAGCAGAAGGCCCCAAAGAGCCCAGTTGTTGACTTGATACATTTGGCAAAGAAATGGCTGACCCCAGAAAACTCTACACCAGCACAAATAATAGAGACCTTGGTGTTGGACCGGTTTGTGCGAGCTTTACCAAATGGACTACTCCAGTGGGTGTGGCAGGGTAACCCCACTACCTATGATGAGATGGTGGCTATGGTGGAGCGTTATACTGCAGTGAACGACCTTAAATCTTCTTCTTCTCCAACTGCAAGAAGCCCAAAGGTGAAACAACACCTGGATCTAAAGGACTGGAGAACTAGCGGACCTCAGAAAATAGTAAACTATTAAAGGAACTCAATTTGGCTCAAAGAATAATAAGCCCCAGAAAGGACTGCAGAATGACACTGTTCCAATTACCTGTTATGAGTGTGGGCAATTAGTACACATCAAAGCTCATTGTCCACAACTGCAGGAAGCCATGGAATGTGGATATGCTTCTATAGATAAGAACTTTTGTGGCCTTGTGTATTTAATAGGGAAACAAGTGGAAACAAATGTTTTCAGTGTATGTGTACAGCTAAATGGAAAGGCTATACTGGCCCTAGTAGACTCAGACAGTGATATTAATTTAGTTTCTGAGAGTCTTGTCACACCTTTAGAAGTACTACCTGGGAAAAGGGTGGGTGTACTTTGTGTCCATGGCACTAAAGTAGAATATGCTACTGTTGCTATTGAAATAAAACACCTTGGTAGGCCTATACAAATTGAGGCGGCTGTAGTCCCCAGATTGCCCTATTCTCTAATATTGGGACGCAATTTCCCAGGTTTCAGCAGTCTTATACAAACTGAGCTAACCACATTAAATAATCCAGAGCCTACAGCTGAAAACCTCTCAGATGTATTCCCTTTTATTTACTCTGATATAATTTCAAAAGGTGGTAAACCACAGAAATCAAAGAGAGAGAGAAGGGCAGATAAGTACAGGGGTACAAGTCATTTATGTGAAGCATTAATTAATGAAACTGAAAAACAGAATTTATGCTTACCTGATAAATTACTTTCTCTTGCGGTGTATCCAGTCCACTGATTCATCCTTTACTTGTGGGATATTCTCATTCCCTACAGGAAGTGGCAAACGGCTAGATTTAGAGTTTGGCGTTAGCCGTCAAAACCAGCGTTAGAGGCTCCTAACGCTGGTTTTGGGCTACCGCTGGTATTTAGAGTCAGCCAGGAAAGGGTCTAACGCTCACTTTGCAGCCGCGACTTTTCCATACCGCAGATCCCCTTACGTCAATTGCGTAGCCTATCTTTTCAATGGGATCTTTCTAACGCCGGTATTTAGAGTCGTGGCTGAAGTGAGCGTTAGAAATCTAACGACAAAACTCCAGCCGCAGAAAAAAAACAGGAGTTAAGAGCTTTCTGGGCTAACGCCGGTTCATAAAGCTCTTAACTACTGTGCTCTAAAGTACACTAACACCCATAAACTACCTATGTACCCCTAAACCGAGGCCCCCCCACATCGCCGCCACACTTAAATTTTTTTAACCCCTAATTTGTTGACCGCACACCGCCGCCACCTACGTTATCCCTATGTACCCCTAATCTGCTGCCCCTAATACCGCCGACACCTACATAATATTTATTAACCCCTAATCTGCCACCCCCGCTATCGCTGACACCTGCATATTTTTTTTAACCCCTAATCTGCCGCTCCGTACACCGCCGCAACCTACATTATACCTATGTACCCCTAATCTGCTGCCCCTAACACAGCCGACCCCTATATTATATTTATTAACCCCTAATCTGCCGCCCCCAACGTTGCCTCCACATACCTACAATTATTAACCCCTAATCTGCCGACCGGACCACACCGCTACTATAATAAATGTATTAACCCCTAAAGCTAAGTCTAACCCTAACACTAACACCCCCCTAACTTAAATATTATTTAAATCTAACGAAATAAATTAACTCTTATTAAATAAATTATTCCTATTTAAAGCTAAATACTTACCTGTAAAATAAACCCTAATATAGCTACAATATAAATTATAATTATATTGTAGCTTTTTTAGGATTAATATTTATTTTACAGGCAACTTTGTAATTATTTTAACCAGGTACAATAGCTATTAAATAGTTAATAACTATTTAATAGTTACCTAGTTAAAATAATTACAAAATTACCTGTAAAATAAATCCTAACCTAAGTTACAATTAAACCTAACACTACACTATCAATAAATAAATTAAATAAACTACCTACAATTATCTACAATTAAACCTAACACTACACTATCAATAAATTAATTAAATAAAATACCTACAAATAAATACAATGAAATAAACTAACTAAAGTACAAAAAATAAAAAAGAACTAAATTACAAAAAATAAAAAAATATTTACAAACATTAGAAAAATATTACAACAATTTTAAACTAATTACACTTACTCTAAGCCCCCTAATAAAATAACAAAGACCCCCAAAATAAAAAAATGCCCTACCCTATTCTAAAATTAAAATAGAAAAGCTCTTATACCTTACCAGCCCTGAAAAGGGCCCTTTGCGGGGCATGCCCCAAAGAATTCAGCTCTTTTGCCTGTAAAAAAACAAACATACAATACCCCCCAACATTACAACCCACCACCCACATACCCCTAATCTAACCCAAACCCCCCTTAAATAAACCTAACACTAAGCCCCTGAAGATCTCCCTACCTTGTCTTCACCACGCCGGGTTCACCGATCGATCCAGAAGAGCCTCCGATGTCTTGATCCAAGCCCAAGCGGGGGGCTGAAGATGTCCATGATCCGGCTGAAGTCTTCATCCAAGCGGGAGCTGAAGAGGTCCATGATCCGACTGAAGTCTTCTATCAAGCGGCATTTTCAATCTTCTTTCTTCCGGATCCAAGTAGTTCATCCCGCCGACGCGGAACATCCATCTTCACCGACGACTTCCCGACGAATGACGGTTCCTTTAAGGGACGTCATCCAAGATGGCGTCCCTCGAATTCCGAATTAAGGTAGAAAAATTCTGATTGGCTGATGGAATCAGCCAATCAGATTCAAGTTCAATCCGATTGGCTGATCCGATCAGCCAATCAGATTGAGCTTGCATTCTATTGGCTGATCGGAACAGCCAATAGAATGCGAGCTCAATCTGATTGGCTGATCGGATCAGCCAATCAGATTGAACTTGAATCTGATTGGCTGATTCCATCAGCCAATCAGAATTTTCCTACCTTAATTCCGATTGGCTGATAGAATCCTATCAGCCAATCGGAATTTGAGGGACACCATCTTGGATGACGTCCCTTAAAGGAACAGTCATTCGTCGGGAAGTCGTCGGTGAAGATGGATGTTCCGCGTCGGCGGGATGAACTACATGGATCCGTAAGAAAGAAGATTGAAGATGTTGCTTGATAGAAGACTTCAGTCGGATCATGGACCTCTTCAGCTCCCGATTGGATGAATACTTCAGCCGGATCATGGACATCTTCAGCCCCCCGCTTGGGCTTGGATCAAGACATCGGAGGCTCTTCTGGATCGATCGGTGAACCCGGCGTGGTGAAGACAAGGT
Organism: Bombina bombina; assembly: GCF_027579735.1. Taxonomy (NCBI): domain Eukaryota; kingdom Metazoa; phylum Chordata; class Amphibia; order Anura; family Bombinatoridae; genus Bombina; species Bombina bombina. The sequence goes on from NC_069503.1 coordinate 37,234,171, forward strand.
AGGGAGATCTTCAGAGGCTTAGTGTTAGGTTTATTTAAGGGGGGTTTGGGTTAGATTGGGGTATGTGGGTTGTAATGTTGGGGGGGGTATTGTATGTTTTGTTTTTTACAGGCAAAAGAGCAGAATTCCATGCCCCGCAAAGGGACCTTTTCAGGGCTGGTAAGGTAAAAGAGCTTTTCTATTTTAATTTTAGAATAGGGTAGGGCATTTTTTTATTTTGGGGGTCTTTGTTATTTTATTAGGGGGCTTAGAGTAGGTGTAATTAGTTTAAAATTGTTTATTTTTCTAATGTTTGTAAATATTTTTTTATTTTTTGTAACTTAGTTCTTTTTTATTTTTGTACTTTAGTTAGTTTATTTCATTGTATTTATTTGTAGGTATTGTATTTAATTAATTTATTGATAGTGTAGTGTTAGGTTTAATTGTAGGTAATTGTAGGTATTTTATTTAATTAATTTATTGATAGTGTAGTGTTAGGTTTAATTGTAACTTAGGTTAGGATTTATTTTACAGGTAATTTTGTAATTATTTTAACTAGGTAGCTATTAAATAGTTATTAACTATTTAATAGCTATTGTACCTGGTTAAAATAAATACAAAGTTGCCTGTAAAATAAATATTAATCCTAAATTAGGATTTATTTTACAGGTAAGTATTTAGCTTTAAATAGGAATAATTTATTTAATAAGAGTTAATTTATTTCGATAGATTTAAATTATATTTAACTTAGGGGGGTGTTAGTGTTAGGGTTAGACTTAGCTTTAGCGGTTAATACATTTATTAGAGTAGCGGTGCGGTGCGGTCGGCAGATTAGGGGTTAATAATTGTAGGCAGGTGGAGGCGACGTTGGTGGCGGCAGATTAGGGGTTAATAAATATAATATAGGGGTCTTCGGTGTTAGGGGCAGCAGATTAGGGGTACATAGGGATAACGTAGGTTGCGGCGGTCTACGGAGCGGCAGATTAAGGGTTAATAATAATATGCAGGGGTCAGCGATAGTGGGGGCGGCAGATTAGGGGTTAATAAGTGTAAGGTTAGGGGTGTTTAGACTCGGGGTACATGTTAGGGTGTTAGGTGCAGACATAGGAAGTGTTTCCCCATAGGAAACAATGGGGCTGCGTTAGGGCTTAACGCTGCTTTTTTGCAGGTGTTAGGTTTTTTTTCAGCTCAAACAGCCCCATTGTTTCCTATGGGGGAATCGTGCACGAGCACGTTTTTGAAGCTGGCCGCGTCCGTAAGCACCGCTGGTATCTAGAGTTGCAGTGGCGGTAAATATGCTCTACGCTCCCTTTTTTGGAGCCTAATGCAGCCCTTCTGTGAACTCTAAATACCAGCGGTATTTAAAAGGTGCGGGAGAAAAAAAGCCAGCGTAGCTAACGCACCCCTTTGGCCGCAGAACTCTAAATCTAGCCGAAAGAGAGCACACAGCAGAGCTGTCCATATAGCTCCCCCTCTAGCTCCACCCCCCAGTCATTTGACCAAAGGTTAGGAAGAAAAAGGAGAAACCATAGGGTGCAGTGGTGACTGTAGTTTAAACAAAACACTTTTTACCTGACTTAAATGCCAGGGCGGGCCGTGGACTGGATACACCGCAAGAGAAAGTAATTTATCAGGTAAGCATAAATTCTGTTTTCTCTTGCAAGGTGTATCCAGTCCACAGATTCATCCTTTACTTGTGGGATACCAATACCAAAGCTTTAGGACACGGATGAAGGGAGGGAACAAGACAGGTACTTTAAACAGAAGGCACCACTGCTTGCAAAACCTTTCTCCCACAAATAGCCTCCGAAGAAGCAAAAGTATCGAATTTGTAAAATTTGGCAAAAGTATGCAGTGAAGACCAAGTCGCTGCCTTACAAATCTGTTCAACAGAAGCCTCATTTTTGAAAGCCCATGTGGAAGCCACTGCTCTGGTAGAATGAGCAGTAATTCTTTCAGGAAGCTGCTGGCCAGCAGTCTCATAGGCCAAACGGATGATGCTTTTCACCCAAAAGGAAAGAAAGGTAGCAGTCGCTTTCTGACCTCTCCTCTTACCAGAATAGATAACAAACAAGGAAGATGTTTGTCTGAAATCCTTAGTTGCTTGTAAATAGAACTTTAAAGCACGAAATACATCAAGATTGTGTAATAGACGTTCCTTCTTCGAAGATGGACTAGGACACAGAGAGGGAACAACTATTTCCTGGTTAATATTCTTGTTAGAAACAACTTTAGGAAGAAAACCAGGCTTGGTACGCAAAACTACCTTATCTGCGTGGAACACCAGGTAAGGTGAATCACACTGTAAGGCAGATAATTCTGAAACTCTTCGAGCAGAAAAGATAGCTATCAAAAACAAAACTTTCCAAGATAACAACTTAATGTCTATGGAATGTAAAGGTTCAAACGGAACCCCTTGAAGAACTGAAAGAACTAGATTCAAACTCCATGGCGGAGCCACAGGTTTATAGATAGGCTTGATTCTGACTAAAGCCTTAGCAAACGCTTGAACGTCTGGTACCTCTGCCAGACGCTTGTGTAACAGGATAGACAAAGCAGATATTTGTCCTTTTAAGGAACTAGCTGACAATCCTTTCTCCAATCCTTCTTGGAGAAAGGACAATATCCTGGGAATTCTAATCTTACTCCATGAGTAACCCTTGGATTCACACCAACCAAGATATTTCCGCCATATTTTATAGTAGATTTTCCTGGTAACAGGCTTTCTAGCCTGAATCAGAGTATCTATAACTGACTCAGAGAACCCACGCTTTGATAGAATTAAGCGTTCAATCTCCAAGCAGTCAGACGTAGAGAAACTAAATTTGGATGCTTGAATGGACCCTGTATCAGAAGATCCTGCCTCATTGGCAATGTCCATGGTGGGACAGATGACATGTCCACTAGGTCTGCATACCAAGTCCTGCGTGGCCACGCAGGCGCTATCAGAATCACCGAAGCCTTCTCCTGCTTGATTCTGGCAACCAGACGAGGGAGGAGAGGAAACGGTGGAAAAACATAAGCCAGATTGAAGGACCAAGGCGCTGCTAGAGCATCTATCAATACCGCCTTGGGATCCCGGGACCTGGACCCGTAGAGAGGAATTTTGGTGTTCTGATGGGATGCCATCAGATCCAACTCTGGAGTGCCCCATAGCTGAGTCAGCTGGGCAAATACCTCTGGGTGGAGTTCCCACTCCCCCGGGTGAAAAGTCTGACGACTTAGAAAATCCGCCTCCCAGTTGTCTACTCCTGGGATGTGAATTGCTGAGAGATGGCAGGAGTGATCCTCCGCCCATCTGATTATTTTGGTTAGGGAACTCTTTGTCCCCCCCCTGATGATTGACGTAAGCTACAGTCATGATGTTGTCCGACTGAAATCTGATGAATTTGGCCGCAGCTAGTTGAGGCCATGCCTGAAGAGCCTTGAATATCGCCCTCAGTTCCAGAATGTTTATCGGGAGAAGAATTTCTTCCCGAGACCATAAGCCCTGAGCTTTCAGGGAGTCCCAGACCGCACCCCAGCCTAACAGACTGGCGTCGATCGTTACAATAATCCACTCTGACCCGCGGAAACACATTCCCTGAGACAGGTGATCCTGAGACAACCACCAGAGAAGAGAATCTCTGGTCTCCTGGTCCAACTGAATTTGAGGAGACAAATCTGCATAATCCCCATTCCACTGTTTGAGCATGCATAGTTGCAGTGGTCTGAGGTGTATCCGAGCAAAAGGGACTATGTCCATTGCCGTTACCATTAGTCTGATTGTCTCCATGCACTGAGCTACAGATGGCCGAGGAATGGAATGAAGAGCTTGGCAAGTAGTTAACAGTTTTAACTTTCTGACCTCCGTCAGAAATATTTTCATTTCTATCGAGTCTATCAGGGTTCCTAGGAATGGAACTCTTGTGAGGGGGGAGAGAGAACTCTTTTTGACGTTCACCTTCCACCCGTGAGACCTCAGAAAGGCCAATACGATCTCCGTGTGAGTCTTGGTTCTTTGGAAAGTCGACGCCTGAATTAAGATGTCGTCTAGGTAAGGCGCCACTGCTATGCCCCGGGGTCTTAGAACCACCAGGAGGGACCCTAGCACCTTTGTGAAAATTCTGGGAGCAGTGGCCAACCCGAAAGGAAGAGCCACAAACTGATAATGCTTGTCCAGAAAGGCGAACCTGAGAAACTGGTGATGATCTTTGTGGATAGGAATGTGCAGATAGGCATCCTTTAGATCCACGGTAGTCATATATTGACCCTCCTGGATCATTGGTAAGATTGTCCGAATGGTCTCCATCTTGAATGATGGGACTCTGAGGAATTTGTTTAGAATTTTGAGATCCAGGATTGGTCTGAAAGTTCCTTCTTTTTTGGGAACCACAAACAGGTTTGAGTAAAACCCCAGTCCTTGTTCTGCAATTGGAACTGGGTGGATCAATCCCATTGTATGTAGATCTTTTACACAGCGTAAAAACGCCTCTTTCTTTGTCTGATCTGTAGACAGACGAGAAATGTGGAACCTTCCCCTTGGAGGAGAGTCCTTGAATTCTAGAAGGTATCCCTGGGCTACAATCTCTAATGCCCAAGGATCGTGTACATCTCTTGCCCAGGCCTGAGCAAAGAGAGAGAGTCTGCCCCCTACTAGATCCGGTCCCGGATCAGGGGCTACCCCTTCATGCTGTCTTGGTGGCAGCTGCAGGCTTTTTGGCCTGTTTACCCTTATTCCAGCCCTGGTAAGGTTTCCAGGTTGCCTTGGGCTGTGAAGCATTACCCTCTTGCTTTGCAGCCGGAGAGGATGAAGTGGGGCCGTTCCTGAAATTGCAAAAGGAATGAAAATTAGCTTTGTTCTTTGTCTTAAAGGGCTTGTCCTGAGGGAGAGCATGGCCTTTTCCCCCGGTGATATTTGAAATAATCTCTTTCAATTCAGGCCCGAAGAGGGTCTTTCCTTTGAAAGGAATGTTCAAAAGCTTGGATTTAGACAACACATCGGCCGACCAGGACTTTAGCCAGAGCGCCCTGCATGCGAAACCTGAATTTTTTGCCGCTAACTTAGCTATTTGGAAAGCGGCGTCAGTGATAAAAGAATTAGCTAGCTTTAGAGCCTTAATTCTATCCATAATTTCCTCATATGAGGTCTCCGTCTGGAGCGAGTCTTCCAGCGCCTCAAACCAGAAAGCAGCTGCAGTAGTTACAGGAATAATGCAGGCAATAGGTTGGAGAAGAAAACCTTGTTGAACAAAGATTTCCTTAAGTAAACCCTTTAACTTCTTATCCATAGGGTCTTTAAAAGCACAACTGTCTTCAATTGGTATGGTTGTGCGTTTAGCAAGTGTAGAAACAGCCCCCTCCACCTTAGGGACCGTCTGCCATGAGTCCCGCACAGGGTCAGGTATGGGGAACATTTTCTTAAAAACAGGAGGGGGAGCAAAGGGAACACCTGGTCTATCCCACTCCCTAGTAACGATATCCGCAATCCTCTTAGGGACCAGAAACGTATCCGTGTCAACAGGGACCTCTAGGTACTTGTCCATTTTACACAATTTCTCTGGGATCACCAAAGGGTCGCAGTCATCCAGAGTAGCTAATACCTCCCTAAGCAAAACGCGGAGGTGTTCTAGTTTAAATTTAAAAGCCAATGTATCTGAATCTGTCTGAGGAGGAACCCTTCCTGAATCAGAGACTTCTCCCTCAGACATCAAATCCCTCGCTCCCACTTCAGAGCGTTGTGAGGGTATATCGGATACGGCTACCAAAGCGTCAGAATGCTCATAATCTGTTCTTAAAACGGAGCTATCACGCTTTGCGGGTAACACGAGCAGTTTAGATAAGAAGGCTGTAAGAGAATTATCCATGACTGCCGCTAAGTCTTGTAATGTTAAAGGGTTAGACGCACTAGAGGTACTAGGCGTCGCTTGCGTGGGCGTAACTGGTTGTGACACTTGGGGAGAGGCAGATGGGCTACCCTAGTTACCTTCAGTCTGAGAATCATCTTGGGCCACATTCTTAAGTGCAACAATATGATCTTTAAAGTGTATAGACATATCAGTACAAGTGGGACACATTCTGAGAGGGGGTTCCACCATGGCTTCTAAACACATTGAACAAGGATTTTCCTTAGTGTCAGACATGTTTAATAGACTAGTAATATACACAAGCAGGCTTGGAAATCACTTTAATCAAATAAAAAACACAATTTGAAAAAACGTTACTGTGCCTTTAAGAGATAAAAAGAGCACACCATTTTACAAAACAGTGAAAAATGCAGCAGTTCTCCTGAAATTTTCACAGTATGTACCTAAAGCCTTAATAAGATTGCAGCACAAGTTTCAAAACGATTAACCCCTTAATGCCCAAACCTGAGCAGCCTAAAGCCAACACCGAGTTAAAAATAGTACAGCACCTTGCCACAGCCTTGCTGTGGCCCTACCTGCCCTTAGGGATCAGATTTGGGGGAATATAGCTTCTTTAAGGCCCTCAAACAGCAGCAGGACCCTCCATGTGAAGCAGCATGAACTTCTCTGCAATTCTAACTGCGCATCTGAGGCGCGAAATTAGGCCCCTCCCACTCTACTCCGGAGCTGTGAGGCCTAGTAAATCACTCTTAAAGGGACAGTTTACTCAAAAAATGTCTCCCCTTTAATTTGTTCCCAATGATCCACTTTACCTGCTGGAGTGTATTAAATTGAAATGGTTGATTTAGCATGTGGTATCCCCACCTATTCTGAAAGTTTGTGGCCGCGCGTACCAGCTATAGATAAGCTTTGTAAACACAGCCAGCAGAAGAAATTACACTCCCAGTTGGATATAGCAGAGATAAGGTAATAAAATGTTGATTTTCCATTGTTCTCTCAAGGTACTGGTGATTGTTTTAAGGACAGATAAAAGATAAAGAAGCAGGTATATTTGCACAATGTGATACAGTAATGAGATCTGATTATACCTACAAGCTCAACCCATTGTATTAGGTTGTGGCTTCAAAACACAAAATCAGAGCTTTAATATACACAAATAAGCCTTAAAAAGCTATTTTTCATACATTTTTTACTCTGCAGTTGGTAAAAAATCCAATTGTAAACACATTAAGGGAAAAACTATTTTACAGTATACTGTCCCTTTAAGTGAATAAAAAACAGCCATGTGGGTAATAACCCCAGAAAGAACCCCAAAAGGACTTTCAAAGTGTCTACAAATGATATTTTTCTTAAATAAACAATCGATTGCCCTGAATCAGTGTCAACCAGTATGATTAGCCCTGTTATGTAAGCATTCAATTCCTTACTAAGTCTGTGAACATAGCTTACCCTCCCCTCATGGGGATATTGTCAGTCTCTTCTAGCATTATCTCAGTTTTGTCTAGAAATAAATGACTGAACATACCTCATTGCAGATTACCCTGCAAACCGTTCCCCCCAACTGAAGTTTTCTGGTACTCCTCAGTCCTGTGTGGGAACAACATGCTAAAATCATTTTCCTCTCAGCAGAAATCTTCATCACTTTTCTGCTAGAGAGTAAATAGTACAAACCGATACCATTTAAAATAACAAACTTTTGATTGAAGATAATAAAAACTACAATTCTAACACCACATTCACTTTACCCTCCCATAGAGAGACACTAGTGCTTAGAGCCGGCAAAGAGATTGACTGGGGGGTGGAGCTATATGGACAGCTCTGCTGTGTGCTCTCTTTGCCACTTCCTGTAGGGAATGAGAATATCCAACAAGTAAAGGATGAATCCGTGGACTGGATACACCTTGCAAGAGAAAAGAGGTTGAGGTTGAACAGCATCTTGACAATCTATACACTTATATGAATTTTGGCAGGGAACAAGTTAGTGATTTAAAAAATGCATTCTCAAATGTTGTAGTTAAGGGAGTTGGGGTAGAAGGAAAAACTAAAAATGTATATCCCCATTTCATTCTAAGAGATGATCTATTGTATAGAGTAACCAAAGAGGAAGGGCCAGATATAGAGCAACTGTTGGTACCTCAGCCTTTTAGGAGAAAGGTGTTAGAGTTAGCGCATGCCCATATTTTTGGGGGACATTTGGGAACAGAAAAAACCCAAGACAGAATATTAAGAAGGTTTTTTGGCCAGGGGTTTATGAAGAGGTAAAAAGATTCTGTTTCTCATGCCCAGATTGTCAGTTAACAGCCCCAAAGCCTCATTTACGGTCTCCTCTTATTCCTCTTCCCATAATTGACACCCCTTTTGAAAGAATTGCCATGGACTTGGTGGGGCCTTTGGAGAAAACAGCCAAAGGTAACCAGTATATTCTGGTCATATTAGATTATGCCACACGCTATCCAGAGGCAATACCCATGCGTAACACAGCTTCTAAGAATATAGCTAAGGAACTGGTACAGGTTTTTTCAAGAGTAGGAATACCAAAAGAAATTCTTACCGACCAGGGTACCCCTTTTGTTCCACGTCTAATGAAAGACCTATGTCAGTTACTACAGATAAAGTCTCTGAGAACTTCAGTGTACCATCCCCAAACAGATGGGTTGGTGGAGAGATTTAACAGGACACTGAAACATATGTTACACAAGGTTGTAAGTAGGGATGGGAAAAACTGGGATACACTTCTACCGTATTTAATGTTTGCAATACGGGAAGTACCCCAAGCGTCAGGGTTTTCTCCCTTTGAGCTCCTTTATGGGAGTCACCCGAGAGGCTTATTAGATATAGTTAAAGAAGAATGGGAAGAACAAAGGGTGCCTGGGAGGAATATCATTACCTATGTGGAACAAATGCAAGAACGCCTAAAACAGATCACTCCCATAGTTAAACAGTATTTGGAAGAGGCTCAACAGAGACAGCAAGTACTCTATAACAGACAATCCTCTGTACGAACTTTCCAGCCAGGTGACCGGGTCATGGTTCTTGTCCCCATGGCTGAAAGTAAACTATTATCTCGGTGGCAAGGTCCATATTAGATTATTAGCCAAGAAGGGCCTGTAAATTACAAGGTGAGGCAGCCTGACAGAAGAAAGGTAGAGCAAGTGTACCACATAAATCTGTTAAAGCCTTGGAAGGCTAGAGAGGCATTTGTGTTGGTAGGAGTTCAGGGATTAACAGTGACACCCACTCTTGTCCCTGAGGTGAAAGTGTCTACTGACCTTACATCAGAACAACAAAAAGAAGTTAAAGAAATGTTAAAAAGAAATGCTGATATATTTTCTAATACACCAGGTAGAACCAGGGACGTAGTCCATAATATTGTTACAGAGCCAGGGTACCAGAAGCAAAAAGAGAGGCAATACAGACAGAAGTGGTAAAAATGTTACAACTAGGGGTTATTGAAGAATCTAATAGTCTGTGGTCAAGTCCTATAGTCCTAGTGCCAAAGCCCCAGATGGGTCTCTGCGGTTCTGTAATGAGTTCAGGAAACTCAATGAGTGTTCTATATTTACATTATGCCTAGGATAGATGAGCTTATTGAAAATTTGTCACCAGCCAGATTTCTAACTTGTCTTGACCTCATGAAAGGCTATTGGCAAATACCTCTGTCTAAGGAAGCTAAAGAAAAGACAGCATTTGCAACCCCTGGGGGCCTTTACCAATATACCGTTTTGCTCTATGGGTTACATGGGGCCCCCGCGACATTTCAACGGTTAATGAATAAGTTATTGAAGCCACATGCCCAGTATGCCTCAGCTTATCTAGATGATCTGGTTATTCATAGCCAGGACTGGGAGTCCCATTTGCATAGAGTAGAAGCTGTTTTAGACACTTTGAGAGAAGCTGGTCTCACAGTCAATCCTACTAAAATTATAATAGGCTGCTTAGAGGCCAAATATTTGGGCTATACTGTAGGAAGAGGCATGGTAAAACCCCAAGTTAGTAAGATAGTGGCCATTGAAAGCTGGCCCAGGCCCTTAAGAAAAAAACAAGTAAGAACTTTGCTTGGAATAGTAGGGTATTATAGAAGGTTTATACCCCATTTTGCCACCAGGGCTTCTCCACTAACAGATTTGACGAAAGCAAGGGCGCCTGATGTTGTGAAATGGACTGAGGTGGCAGATCATTCATTTGCTGACTTGAAAACGGCTTTATGCTGTCATCAAGTCTTAATAGCTCCTGATTTCTCCAAGCAGTTCTTTCTGCAGACAGATGCTTCCAAAGTTGGCCTGGGAGCAGTACTGAATCGCTATATAGCAGGCGAAGAACACCCTGTGCTCTACTTGAGTCGTAAATTGCTGCCAAGAGAGCAAAAATATGCTATATTTTTTTTTCGATATCGAGGCATCCTGCAATAACCCCCCTTGGCCATCCGATGCAGAGAGAGACACTCTGTGGCCCTCTCTGCACCGGACATCGATGGCCGGTATTGTTGGTGGGTGGGAGCTTATGTGGGAGGCGGGTGGGCTGCCATCGATGGGCCATATGACGTTGAGGGGGGTGGGATCATGGGCGGGATCACCAGGGACGCGCACAGATGCGCGCATGCACAGGGGGGGGGGGCTGGCGCGCGCACAGGATGGATGCGGGTGGGAACGGCTACACTACAGAAAAAAAATTAAAATAAAAGTTGGGTAAAATTAAATTTTTAAAAAAATTGAAGTGATCTGGGAGGTGGAGGGGAGTTGTTCTTTGGGGGGGAAGCTACACTACAGAAAAAAAAAGAAAAAATAATAAAAAATCATTTTTTTTGCAGAAAGTGGGAAATGGCAGACAGCTGCCAGTACCCAAGATGGCTCCCAGTAAGGTAGAGGGGGAGGGTTAGAGAGCTGTTTGGGGGGTATCAGGGAGGTTGGGGGCTAAGGGGGGAATCCTACACATCAGCATATGTAAATATGCTAAAAAATATATATATTTTATAAATACCTTTTATTTTAGTACTGGCAGACTTTCTGCCAGTACTTAAGATGGCGGGGACAATTGTGGGGTGGGGGAGGGAAGGGAGCTGTTTGGGAGGAATCAGGGGGTCTGATGTGTCAGGTGGGAGGCTGATCTCTACACTAAAGCTAAAATTAACCCTGCAAGCTCCCTACAAGCTACCTAATTAACCCCTTCACTGCTAGACATAATACACGTGTGATGCGCAGCGGCATTTAGCAGCCTTCTAATTACCAAAAAACGCCAAAGCCATATATGTCTGCTATTTATGAACAAAGGGGATCCCAGAGAAGCTTTTACAACCATTTGTGCCATAATTGCACAGGCTGTTTGTAAATAATTTCAGTGAGAAACCTAAAATTGTGAAAAAGTGAACAATTTTTTTTATTTGATCGCATTTGGGGGTGAAATGGTGGCATGAAATATACCAAGATGGGCCTAGATCAGTTCTTGGGGTTGTCTACTACATTAAACTAAAGCTACAATTAACCCTAGAAGCTCCCTACATGCTCCCTAATTAACCCCTCCACTGCTGGGCATAATACACGTGTGGTGCACAGTGGCATTTTGTGGCCTTCTAATTACCAAAAAAAAATGCCAAAGCCATATATGTCTGCTATTTATGAACAAAGGGGATCCCAAAGAAGCATTTACAACCATTTGCCACAATTGCACAAGCTGTTTGTAAATAATTTCAGTGAAAAACCTAAAGTTTGTGAAAACAATTATGAAAAAGTGAACAATTTTTTTTATTTGATCTCATTTGGCGCTGAAATGATGGCATGAAATATACCAAAATGGGCCTAGATCAATACTTTGGGATGTCTTCTAAAACAAAATATATACATGTCAATGGATATTCAGGGATTAGGGTTCCAATGTAACTAGCGCTAATTTTGAAAAAAAGTGGTTTGGAAATAGCAAAGTGCTACTTGTATTTATGGCCCTATAACTTGCAAAAAAGCAAAGAACATGATTGTAAACATTGGGTATTTCTAAACTCAGGACAACATTTAGAAACTATTTAGCATGGGTGTTTTTTGGTGGTTGTAGATGTGTAACAGATTTTGGGGGTCAAAGTTAGAAAAAGTGTGTTTTTTTTCCATTTTTTTCCTCATTTCCGCCGCACCTAAATAAAGTTTAACCTTAAACCGCCGCTCCCGGACCCCACCGCCACCTACATTAAATATATTACCCCCTAATCTGACCCCCTACACCGCCGCCACCTATCTTAAATGTATTAACCCCTAATCTGACCCCCCTACACCGCCGCCACCTACATTAAATGTATTACCTCCTAATCTGACCCCCCCTACACCGCCGCCACTTATCTTAAATGTATTAACCCCTAATCTGACCCCCCTACACCGCTGCCACCTATATTAAATATATTACCCCCTAAACCTAAGTCTAACCCTAACACCCCCCTAACTTAATTCTTATTTAAATAAATCTAAAGAATATTAATATTATTAACTAAATTATTCCTAATTAAAACTAAATACCTATAAAATAAACCCTAAGATAGCTACAATATAATTAATAATTACATTGTAAGTATTTTAGGGTTTATATTTATTTTACAGGTAACTTTGTATTTATTTTAGCTAGGTACAATAGCTATTAAATAGTTAATAACTATTTAATAGCTACCTCGTTAAAATAATTACAAAATTACTTGTAAAATAAATCCTAACCTAAGTTACAAATACACCTAACACTACACTATCAATAAATTAATTAAATAAACTACAATTATCTAAACTAAAATACAATTAAATAAACTAAACTATATTACAAAAACAAACAAACACTAAATTACAAAAAATAAAAAAATATTACAAGAAGTTTAAACTAATTACACCTAATCTAAGCCACCTAATAAAATAATAAAGCCCCCCAAAAAAATACTCTACCCTATTCTAAATTACAAAGTAATCAGCTCTTTTACCAGCCCTTAAAAGGGCTTTTTGCGGGGCATTGCCCCAAAGTAATCAGCTCTTTTACCTGTAAAAATACAATACCCCCCCTGTTCTGATCAGCCAATAGAATGCGAGCTCAATCCGATTGGCTGATTCAATCAGCCAATCGGATTTTTCCTACTTTAATTCTGATTGGCTGATAGAATCCTATCAGCCAATCGGAATTCGAGGGATGCCATCTTGGATGACGTCATTTAAAGGAACCTTTATTCGTCGTTAGTCCGTCGGGCCAGCAGGATGTTCCGCATCGGAGGTCTGAAGATGGAGCCGGAAGAAAGAAGATAGAAGATGCCGCTTGGAGGAATACTTTGCCCGGATGGAGGACCTCTTCTGCGCCGCTTGGAGGAAGACTTCGCCCGGATGGAGGACCTCTTCTTGCCCTGCTTGGAGGAAGACTTCGCCTGGATGGAGGACCTCTTCTTGCCCTGCTTGGAGGAAGATTTCGCCCGGATGGAGGACCACATTGCACGGATTGGATGAAGAGTTCGGCTCGGCTGGGTGAAGACGGCTCAAGGTAGGGTGATCTTCAGGGGGTTAGTGTTAGGTTTTATTTAAGGGGGGTTTGGGTGGGTTTAGAGTAGGGGTATGTGGGTGGTGGGTTGTAATGTTGGGGGGGTATTGTATTTTTTTTTACAGGTAAAAGAGCTAATTACTTTGGGGCAATTCTGATAACTTTGTAATTTAGAATAGGGTAGGGTATTTTATTATTTTGGGGGGCTTTATTATTCTATTAGGGGGCTTAGATTAGATGTAATTAGTTTAAACTTCTTGTAATATTTTTTTATTTTTTGTAATTTAGTTTTTTTTTTGTAATATAGTTTAGTTTATTTAATTGTATTTTAGTTTAGATAATTGTAGTTTATTTAATTAATTTATTGATAGTGTAGTGTTAGGTGTATTTGTAATTTAGGTTAGGATTTATTTTACAGGTAATTTTGTAATTATTTTAACTAGGTAGCTATTAAATAGTTATTAACTATTTAATAGCTATTGTACCTAGTTAAAATAAATAAAAAGTTACCTGTAAAATAAATATAAACCCTAAAATAGCTACAATGTAATTATTAATTATATTGTAGCTATCTTAGGGTTTATTTTATAGGTAAGTATTTAGTTTTAATTAGGAATAATTTAGTTAATAATATTAATATTATTTAGAATTATTTAAATAATAATTAAGTTAGGGGGTGTTAGGGTTAGACTTAGGTTTAGGGGGTAATATATTTTATGTAGGTGGCGGCGGTGTAGGGGGGTCAGATTAGGGGTTAATATATTTAATATAGGTGGCGGCAGTGTATGGGGGTCAGATTAGGGGTTAATATATTTAATATAGGTGGCGGTGGTGTAGGGGGGTCAGATAAGGGGTTAATATATTTAATATAGGTGGCGGCGGTGTAGGGGGGTCAGATTAAGGGGTAATATATTTAATATAGGTGACGGCGGTGTAGGGGGGTTAGATTAGGGGGTAATAAATTTAATGTAGGTGGCGGCGGGGTCTGGGAGCGGCGGTTTAGGGGTTAAACACTTTATTTATGTGCGGCGGGGTCCAGGAGTGGCGGTTTAGGGGTTAAACACTTTATTTATGTGCGGCGGGGTCCGGTAGCGGCTGTTTAGGGTTTAAACACTTTCGGCTAGATTTAGAGTTCTGCGGCCAAAGGGGTGCGTTAGCTACGCGTGTATTTTTTCCCCCGCACCTTTTAAATACCGCTGGTATTTAGAGTTCACAGAAGGGCTGTGTTAGGCTCCAAAAAGGGAGCGTAGAGCATAATTTACCGCCACTGCAACTCTCAATACCAACGGTGCTTACGGACGCGGCCAGCTTCAAAAACGTGCTTGTGCACGATTCCCCCATAGGAAACAATGGGGCCGTTTGAGCTGAAAAAAAAACTAACACCTGCAAAAAAGCAGCGTTCAGCTCCTAACGCAGCCCCATTGTTTCCTATGGGGAAACACTCTCTAAGTCTACACCTAACACCCTAAGATGAACCTCGAGTCTAAACACCCCTAACCTTACACTTATTAACCCCTAATCTGCCGCCCCCGCTATCGCTGACCCCTGCATTTTATTATTAACCCCTAATCTGCCGATCCGTACACCGCCGCAACCTACATTATAGCTATGTACCCCTAATCTGCTGCCCCTAACATCGCAGACCCCTATATTATATTTATTACCCCCTAATCTGCCCCCCCCACGTCGCCGCTACCTACCTACAATTATTAACCCCTAATCTGCCGACCGGACCTCACCGCTACTATAATAAAGTTATGAACCCCTAATCTGCTGCCCCTAACACCGCCGACACCTACATAATATTTATTAACCCCTAATCTGCCCCCCCCAACGTCGCCGCTACCTTACCTACAATTATTAACCCCTAATCTGCCGACCGGACCTCACCGCTACTATAATAAATGTATTAACCCCTAAAGCTAAGTCTAACCCTAACACCCCCCTAAGTTAAATATAATTTTTATCTAACAAAATAAAATAAATCTTATTAAATAAATTATTCTTATTTAAAGCTAAATACTTACCTGTAAAATAAACCCTAATATAGCTACAAAATAAATAATAATTATATTGTAGCTATTTTAGGATTAATATTTATTTTACAGGCAACTTTGTAATTATTTTAACCAGGTACAATAGCTATTAAATAGTTAATAACTATTTAATAGCTATCTAGTTAAAATAATTACAAAATTACCTGTAAAATAAATCCTAACCTAAGTTACAATTAAACCTAACACTACACTATCATTAAATAAATTAAATACAAATACCTACAAATAAATACAAATAAATACACTAACTAAAGTACAAAAAATAAAAAAAGAACTAAGTTACAAAAAATAAAAAAATAATTTACAAACATTATAAAAAGATTACAACAATTTTAAGCTAATTACACCTACTCTAAGCCCCCTAATAAAATAACAAAGCCCCCAAAAATAAAAAAAAATGCCCTACCCTATTCTAAATTAAAAATTGAAAAGCTCTTTTACCTTACCAGCCCTTAAAAGGGCCTTTTGCGGGGCATGCCCCAAAGAATTCTGCTCTTTTGCCTGTAAAAAAAAACATACAATACCCCCCCCAACATTACAACCCACCACCCACATACCCCTAATCTAACCCAAACCCCCCTTAAATAAACCTAACACTAAGCCCCTGAAGATCTCCCTACCTTGTCTTCACCACGCCGGGTATCACTGATCCGTCCAGAAGAGGGTCCGAAGTCTTCATCGTATCCGGCAAGAAGAGCATCTCCAGAGGGTCCAAAGTCTTCCTCCTATCCGGGCAGAAGAGGACATCCGGACCGGAAGACATCTTCATCCAAGCGGCATCTTCTATCTTCTTCCATCCGGCGCGGAGCGGGTCCATCTTCAAGCAGCTGATGCAGAGCCATCCTTCTTCACCGACGTCCTAAGTCCGAATGAAGGTTCCTTTAAGGGACGTCATCCAAGATGGCGTCCCTCGAATTCCACTTGGCTGATAGGATTCTATCAGCCAATCGGAATTAAGGTAGGAAAATTCTGATTGGCTGATGGAATCAGCCAATCAGATTCAAGTTCAATCCGATTGGCTGATCCAATCAGCCAATCAGATTGAGCTTGCATTCTATTGGCTGATCGGAACAGCCAATAGAATGCAAGCTCAATCTGATTGGCTGATTGGATCAGCCAATCGGATTGAACTTGAATCTGATTGGCTGATTCCATCAGCCAATCAGAATTTTCCTACCTTAATTCCGATTGGCTGATAGAATCCTATCAGCCAATTGGAATTTGAGGGACGCCATCTTGGATGACGTCCCTTAAAGGAACCTTCATTCGTCGGGAGTTCGTCGTGGAGGAAGGATGTTCCGCATCAGCGGGATGAAGATGGAGCCGGAAGAAAGAAGATTGAAGATGCCGCTTGATAGAAGACTTCAGCCGGATGATGGACCTTTTCAGCCCCCGCTTGGATGAAGACATCGCCCAGATTGGAGGAAGACTTCGGACCCTCTTCTGGATGGATCGGTGATACCCGGCGTGGTCAAGATAAGGAAGGAAGATCTTCAGGGGGGTAGTGTTAGGTTTATTTAAGGGGGGTTTGGGTTAGATTAGGGGTATGTGGGTGGTGGGTTGTAATGTTGGGGGGGTATTGTATGGGTTTTTTTTACAGGCAAAAGAGCAGAATTCTTTGGGGCATGCCCCGCAAAAGGCCCTTTTAAGGGCTGGTAAGGTAAAAGAGCTTTTCAATTTTTAATTTAGAATAGGGTAGGGCGTTTTTTTATTTTGGGGGGCTTTGTTATTTTATTAGGGGGCTTAGAGTAGGTGTAATTAGCTTAAAATTGTTGTAATCTTTTTATAATGTTTGTAAATTATTTTTTTATTTTTTGTAACTTAGTTCTTTTTTTATTTTTTGTACTTTAGTTAGTGTATTTATTTGTAGGTATTTGTATTTAATTTATTTAATGATAGTGTAGTGTTAGGTTTAATTGTAAATTAGGTTAGGATTTATTTTACAGGTAATTTTGTAATTATTTTAACTAAGTAGCTATTAAATAGTTATTAACTATTTAATAGCTATTGTACCTGGTTAAAATAAATACAAAGTTGCCTGTAAAATAAATATTAAAGGGACAGTCTAGGTTTAAATAAACTTTCATGATTCAGATAGAGCGTGTAATTTTAAACAATTTTCCAATTTACTTTTATCACCAATTTTGCTTTGTGCTCTTGGTATTCTTAGTTTAAAGCTTAACCTAGGAGGTTCATATGCTAATTTCTTAGACCTTGAAGGCCACCTCTTTTCAGAATGCATTTTAACAGTTTTTCACCACTAGAGGGTGTTAGTTCACGTATTTCATATAGATAACACTGTGCTCGTGTACGTGAAGTTATCTGGGAGCAGGCACTGATTGGCTAGACTGCAAGTCTGTCAAAAGAACTGAAATAAAGGGGCAGTTTGCAGAGGCTTAGATAGAAGATAATCACAGAGGTTAAAAGTATATTATTATAACTGTGTTGGTTATGGAAAACTGGTGAATGGGTAATAAAGGGATTATCTATCTTTTAAAACAATAAAAATTCTAGTGTAGACTGTCCCTTTAATCCTAAAATAGCTACAATATAATTATTATTTATATTGTAGCTATATTAGGGTTTATTTTACAGGTAAGTATTTAGCTTTAAATAGGAATAATTTATTTTATTTTGTTAGATAAAAATTATATTTAACTTAGGGGGGTGTTAGGGTTAGGTTTAGATTTAGCTTTAGGGGTTAATACATTTATTATAGTAGCGGTGAGGTCCGGTCGGCAGATTAGGGGTTAATAATTGTAGGTAAGGTAGCGGCGATGTTGGGGGGGGCAGATTAGGGGTTAATAAATATTATGTAGGTGTCGGCGGTGTTAGGGGCAGCAGATTAGGGGTTAATACATTTATTAGAGTAGCGGTGAGGTCCGGTCGGCAGATTAGGGGTTAATAATTGTAGATAAGGTAGTGGCGACGTTGGGGGGGGGGCAGATTAGGGGTTAATAAATATTATGTAGGGGTCGGCGGTGTTAGGGGCAGCAGATTAGGGGTACATAGGGATAACGTAGGTGGCGGCGGTGTGCGGTCGGCAGATTAGGGGTTAAAAAAATTTAATAGAGTGGCGGCGATGTGGGGGGGGGGCCTCGGTTTAGGGGTACATAGGTAGTTTATGGGTGTTAGTGTACTTTAGAGCACAGTAGTTAAGAGCTTTATGAACCGGCGTTAGCCCAGAAAGCTCTTAACTCCTGGCTTTTCTCTGCGGCTGGAGTCTTGTCGTTAGATTTCTAACGCTCACTTCAGCCAAGACTCTAAATACCAGCGTTAGAAAGATCCCATTGAAAAGATAGGATACGCAATTGGCGTAGGGGGATCTGCGGTATGGAAAAGTCGCGGCTGGAAAGTGAGCGTTAGACCCTTTCCTGACTGACTCTAAATACCAACGGGCGGTAAAAATCAGCGTTAGGACCCCCTAACGCTTGTTTGGACGGCTAACGCAGAACTCTAAATCTAGGTGTTTATTAGGTATATCAGTGGGGGATTGCGGTTGACAGGTAGATAGACATTGCGCATGCGTTAGGTGTTAGGTTTTTTTTTGCAGGCATTTTAGGGAGTTACGGTGCTCCAATACTCAGTGCAAGGCTTGCTACGGGTGCATTTTGTGGCGAGGTGAAAATGAAGTAAGATTTCTCCATTTTCGCCATGTAAGGCCTTGCGCTGGATATTGGATACCAAACTGCGCAGGTTTTATATGTCAGTCTATGGGCCAAAAAACTACTGGCGACGGGTGAAATATACGTGCGTAACTTGTATGCTACACCGTATATAGGATACCAAACCCGTACAAAAACCGGCGTCGCCGGCTTTTGCGGGCGACGATTTATATCGGATGGAGCCCAAGGTGTAACTCCTCTCCAAGCTCTAACTTTAGTATTGTCAAAACTGTCTCAGATTTATTCAATCCACATTGCTAACATTACTAACCTGCATTTTATCCTAGCAACTCACTGGATTATTTGTCTGTTCTAAGCAGTCTCTTCCTCTCCTGCTTAGCCTGTCAGCCTCATTAGCTCTGAGCTGAATTCACCTGTGTCATTACTGGAACACAGTCTGCAACTACACACTTAACCAAAAAAACATCCACATATCAGAACCTGTGGAAACCGCAAGTATAACAGTATTTATCTCAAAGTTGCTACTTTGAATATCTGCTTTTGTGCAACCTTAATAATATTTATCTTGGACTGTGTGTAATTTCTCAGCATCTTAATCTTACCTCTAACTACGGATATAGTGGGGAATCTGAGTTACAGGGAAATGCACTAAATGTACAACTGTTTCACAAGTGCCATCTAATAACCTATAGACTGTTATATCTTACTCAGTCCTTAACATTCCTTTAACCCTGTTGCCTCTCATATTGCTTCCACACAAAATACTATTTAACCATTTAATAGTATTATCAACTACTTGATAAACTTGATGACAGATTTGGAGTTTGGCGGTAGCCGTGAAAACCAGCGTTAGAGGCACCTAACGCTGGTTTTAGGCTACCTCCGGTATTTGGAGTCACTCAAAAAAGGGTCTAACGCTCACTTTTCAGCCGCGACTTTTCCATACCGCAGATCCCCTTACATCAATTGCGTATCCTATCTTTTCAATGGGATTTTTCTAACTCCGGTATTTAGAGTCGTGGCTGAAGTGAGCGTTAGAAATGTAACGACAAAACTCCAGCCGCAGAAAAAAGTCAGTAGTTAAGAGATTTCTGGGCTAACGCCGGTTCATAAAGCTCTTAACTACTGTACTCTAAAGTACACTAACACCCATAAACTACCTATGTACCCCTAAACCGAGGTCCCCCCACATCGCCGCCACTCGATTAAATTTTTTTAACCCCTAATCTGCCGACCGCCACCTACGTTATC
The DNA here is from genome assembly GCF_027579735.1 of Bombina bombina. Lineage (NCBI taxonomy): Eukaryota > Metazoa > Chordata > Amphibia > Anura > Bombinatoridae > Bombina > Bombina bombina. The sequence continues at coordinate 37,254,412 of NC_069503.1, forward strand.
CTTATGTACCCCTAATCTGCTGCCCCTAACACTGCCGACCCCTATATTATATTTATTAACCCCTAACCTGCCCCCCACAACGTCGCAGCCAGCTACCTACAATAATTAACCCCTAATCTGCCGACCGCAAAGAGCCGCCACCTACATTATAGCTATGTACCCCTAATCTGCTGCCCCTAACACCGCCGACCCCTATATTATATTTATTAACCCCTAATCTGCCCCCCTCAACGTCGCCTCCACCTGCCTACACTTATTAACCCCTAATCTGCCGAGCGGACCTGAGCGCTACTATAATAAAGTTATTAACCCCTAATCCGCCTCACTAACCCTATAATAAATAGTATTAACCCCTAATCTGCCCTCCCTAACATCGCCGACACCTAACTTCAATTATTAACCCCTAATCTGCCGACTGGAGCTCACCGCTATTCTAATAAATGTATTAACCCCTAAAGCTGATTCTATCAGCCAATCGGAATTAAGGTAGGAATATTCTGATTGGCTGATGGAATCAGCCAATCAGAATCAAGTTCAATCCGATTGGCTGATCCAATCAGCCAATCAGATTGAGCTCGCATTCTATTGGCTGTTCCGATCAGCCAATAGAATGCGAGCTCAATCTGATTGGCTGATTCAATCAGCCAATCAGATTTTTCCTACCTTAATTCCGATTGGCTGATAGAATCCTATCAGCCAATCGGAATTCGAGGGACACCATCTTGGATGGCGTCATTTAAAGGAACCGTCATTCGTCGTTCAGTCGTCGGCCAGGATGGATGTTCCGCGTCGGAGGTCTTCAGGATGCTGCCGCTCCACTCCGGATGGATGACGATAGAAGATGCCTCTTGGATGAAGACTTCAATCGGATGGAAGACCTCTTCTGCCCCGCTTGGATGAAGACTTCTACCGGATGGAGGACCTCTTCTTGCTCCGCTTGGATGAAGAATTTGGCTCGGCTGGGTGAAGACGACTCAAGGTAGGGAGATCTTCAGGGGCTTAGTGTTAGGTTTATTTAAGGGGGGTTTGGGTTAGATTAGGGGTATGTGGGTGGTGGGTTGTAATGTTGGGGGGGGGTATTGTATGTTTTTTTTTACAGGCAAAAGAGCTGAACTTCTTGGGGCATGCCCCGCAAAGGGCCCTGTTCAGGGCTGGTAAGGTAAAAGAGCTTTGAACTTTAGTAATTTAGAATAGGGTAGGGCATTTTTTTATTTTGGGGGGCTTTGTTATTTTATTAGGGGGCTTAGAGTAGGTGTAATTAGTTTAAAATTTTTGTAATATATTTCTAATGTTTGTAAATATTTTTTTATTTTTTGTAACTTAGTTCTTTTTTATTTTTTGTACTTTAGTTAGTTTATTTCATTGTATTTATTTGTAGGAATTGTATTTAATTTATTTATTGATAGTGTAGTGTTAGGTTTAATTGTAGATAATTATAGGTATTTTATTTAATTAATTTATTGATAGTGTAGTGTTAGGTTTAATTGTAACTTAGGTTAGGATTTATTTTACAGGTATATTTGTAATTATTTTAACTATTTTAGCTATTAAATAGTTCTTAACTATTTAATAGCTATTGTACCTGGTTAAAATAATTACAAAGTTACCTGTAAAATAAATATTAATCCTAAAATAGCTATAATATAATTATAATTTATATTGTAGCTATATTCGGGTTTATTTTACAGGTAAGTATTTATCTTTAAATAGGAATAATTTAAGTTAATTAATTTCGTTAGATTAAAATTATATTTAATTTAGGGGGGTGTTAGTGTTAGGGTTAGACTTAGCTTTAGGGGTTAATACATTTATTAGAATAGTGGTGAGCTCCAGTCGGCAGATTAGGGGTTAATAATTGAAGTTAGGTGTCGGCGATGTTAGGGAGGGCAGATTAGGGGTTAATACTATTTACTATAGGGTTAGTGAGGCGGATTAGGGGTTAATAACTTTATTATAATAGCGGTGCAGTCCGCTCGGCAGATTAGGGGTTAATAAGTGTAGGCAGGTGGAGGCGACGTTGTGGGGGGCAGATTAGGGGTTAATAAATATAATATAGGGGTCGGCGGTGTTAGGGGCAGCAGATTAGGGGTACATAGGGATAATGTAAGTAGCGGCGGTTTACGGAGCGGCAGATTAGGGGTTAATAATAATATGCAGGGGTCAGCAATAGTGGGGGATAGGGGTTAATAAGTGTAAGGTTAGGGGTGTTTAGACTCGGGGTACATGTTAGAGTGTTAGGTGCAGACGTAGGAAGTGTTTCCCCAAAGGAAACAATGGGGCTGCGTTAGGAGCTGAACGCGGCTTTTTTCCAGGTGTTAGGTTTTTTTTCAGCTCAAACAGCCCCATTGTTTCCTATGGGGGAATCGTGCACGAGCACGTTTTTGAGGCTGGCTGCGTCCGTAAGCAACTCTGATATCGAGAGTTGCAGTTGCGTTAAATATGCTCTACGCTCCTTTTTTGGAGCCTAACGCAGCCTTTATGTGGACTCTCAATACCAGAGTTATTTTTATGGTGCGGCCAGAAAAAAGCCAGCGTTAGCTACGCGGGTCCTTACCGACAAAACTCTAAATCTAGCTGTAAGGTTGTTACAGCATCCACTCTTAGTTACAAAATCAGCTACAAATTATACTTCAGAAAGTGGAATTGGAACTTTGTTACATTATTACATAATATTCAAGCCTATAAAACAAATATGGATCCTGCAGAGGTTAACGCCCAGTTTGATTCTCTGAATCAAAAAAATGATGACTTAAGAAAAGTGGAATTGGAACTTTGTAACATTATTACACTCTGTTTATCCAGAATAAAAATAGTTAAATTTCAGGTGTTCTCAGCTGGTGCAACTCTAAACTATTGTTTTTCCTATAAAGCAGTTGTTTACTGGGGAAAGTTTAGATGCCCTTGTACTATAGTTAGTAATCCTTTAAAGTTTACTTAGCCTCCTGAGTTAGGAGTAGGTGTTTGTTTTGTTTTTATGAAACCTGCTTTGAAACAAATAAATAGTTTGTTTCTTAATCAAATGAACTGTTCCTTCTTACTTAAAGCCAAAAGCTCGGCCACCTTACCACAATATACACTTGACCCCCTTTTTTTAAATTTTTCAATATACTTGAACCCAGGTCACTAAACTTTCTTGATGTACTATAACCTGTTTACCGACCCAACTTTGTTACCATGCAATAATTCATATCCATCAGTGGTGGGTTTCAACATACCGTATCTAGCCCCCTTCTCTACAGTAAAGTAGATTACTAAGCCTAATTCTATTCTTTCTCCTCCCCTTCTTTAACTTTATTCTAACACTTCTTCGCTTCCCCCTCCCTTCCCTTTAGCCAACTTCAATCTTTATCTGGTACATACTACACTTCGGCTTTGATAGAACCACACATATTACGGTTTTGCTCTCCGGTCATATCTGATCCCCATAGTAATACCTCCCACATACGCAACTAAATGAGTAAACACGTAACACTTAAAACGTTTACAATAGTAACGCAAAAATGTCAAAGGGTTCTTATCCCCAGAAAAGAGGTCAATTGCCTTCCATGACTTCTATAAAAAGTGAATTGACCTCCTTTTAACCCAAGAAGCACTTTAGAAAAAACAATGAACCCACACTGTCTACATATTACTATCACCAGCACTTTCTTAGCTCAGTCCCAGATAAAAAAGAATGGTGTGGGTATCTCCATCAGAAAAGGCACCCCCTTTGAACTACTAAATAAATATTCTGACACTGATGGTAGAGTTCTAATAATCGTGGGCTTACTATATGGTAGTTCCCTCAAAATAGCTCATATATACGCCCAGAACCGACCCACACTCACCTTTTTTCATAAGGCACTTAACCAACTAATAGATAGTGCTAAAGGCCCACCTATTATAGGAGGAGACTTGAAATTTCCACTCAACCCAGCAAAAGTTACATCCACAGTGAAATCTTATATGGGAAATAGACGAATAAAGGCTAACTGGCATGCTCTCCAAACCCTTCCACTATATGACACCTGGCACATTACGCATCCCACTTCTTGGGGACTATACCTTCTTCTCACATCCACAAAATTCCTACTCCCACCTTGACTACATACCACATACCAAACCACACTAACTTAAAAGATTCAAACACTTTCACTTGGTCCTCTATACCACTTAGCCGTCAGAGCTGGAGGCTCGATGATCTTATATTTTCAGACCCACTCATCCTTACTGACATCAAGGAGAGAACAGTTGAATTCTTTTCTTTTAATAATCCCCTAGACACTTCTAACTCCAACAATTGGGAAGCATACAAATGCTATATACGGGGGGAACTCATCAAACACACGAAGAGACAACATCAACAAAGAACTGCACAATATAATACTCTTACCTTTAAACTTATGCAATTCGAACTGGCACATAAACTTAATCCGACTTCCCCTCAGCAGCAGGACAGAGACACTTTAAATAATTATATAATTAAAAATTTGCATTTGCGCTCCCGCACCATGAAAGGAAAGTTTTTTATTGAAAGCAATAAAACAGGTCACATGCTAGCTAGATCCCTCAAAAAAGAAAGAAATACAAAACATTTATTAAAAACATTAAAAGCCACACGGGATGCACCTCTTTCGATAGTAGAGCCATACTACAGGATGTTACTAAATACTACACATCAATATGCAATTTAGAATCATACAATCCCAATTCTAAAACAAATCTGATTACAGATTATCTAGCCCATATTAACCTCCCATCCCTTACAGCAGAAGACTCCTCCACCTTTGACCAACCATTCCATACACAAGAAATTCTAATGACTATAAAATCCCTCCCAACCGGGAAAACCCCAGGCCCAGATGGCTTCTACCATCTACTTAAATCACAATTAAACCCACAACTCCTCTTGGAGGCTACCATATTGGTGATCCCAAAACCAGGCAAATGCCCTGATCAAGTAGGTAACTATAGGCCTATATCCCTATTGAACATAGATGTAAAACTATATGCTAAGATTCTAGCCACTTGTTTAAATAAAGTCCTACCCTATCTGATCCATACTGACCAGGTGGGCTTTATCGCCGGCAGCGAAGCCAAAGACAATTCCATTTGGGTACTTCAAACTCTACAATACTCCAATAATAGCAAAACCCCAATTATTTTGCTCTCTACGGATGCTGAGAAGGCATTAGACAGGGTGGACTGGGAGTTCACGTGGTCCACCTTGTCGAAATTCGGGTTCTCTACCAAATTAATAACAAGAATAAAGGCCCCATACACTAACCCTACTGCTGTAATCCACGCTAATGACTCGACTTTGGACAAATTTTCCATTAAAAATGGTACCCAACTTTTGCTACACATATCCGATGTAATCCAAACATCAAAGGACTGAAATTTGGCCCCATAGAACAAAAATGCCTACTGTACGCAGATGACATTATCTTCACCATAGGCTCCCAAGAACATCCATCCCCACACTCCTAAAAGAACTTGATACATATAAAGTGAACTCTAACTTTTCCATCAACATGGACAAATCAGTCCTCCTACCCATTAACCTGACAACAGACAAAACCACATATATAACTTCAAACACCCTATTCTCAATCTCCAACTCTATACGCTATCTAGGCATCAATATAACACCAGATATAACAGAGCTATTCAATTTAAATTATCTTCCATTACAAACTGATATCCAGAAGCTTTTAGAATCATGGCATAAACAGGTCCATTTATCGTGGATCAGTTGTGTAAATGCTGTAAAAATGACAATCCTCCCAAAATACCTTTTATCTATTTCAAGTACTACCACTTGATCAACCCTTTTAAGCCATGGGTCCAACTAGAAGCAGCGCTCACCAGTCTTCCTTCTTTGGGCGAGATGTGTTGGATTCCTAAAAGATACAGACCAACAACATGTACCACCAACTATTATGTAGCATGCACACTCAAAACATGGGACAAAACCCCACTCTGAGGACACCCATTATTTCTCCAGCCCGAATTGACACAAACAATCTCCATAACCGATCAATTACAGCAACTTCCAATATCTTCATTGTTTAAAGACGGACATTTCAGAATGCAAAATGACTTACAACATATAGGAACACCTTTTCACAAATGGTTTGTATATCTTCAAATTCATCACGCAATCCAAATAAATCCACATAAGCTAAATTTCGTTAGACCTAACACACCATTTGAATCCTTAAGTATTAACTCTTTACTAAAAAAGTCTCATATTTCAATAATTTATAGTATGCTTAGAGGCTGCTTCCCAACACATAAACCCCTATACATAACAAAGTGGGAAAATGAACTGCAAGAAACATTTACAGAAGAACAATGGAGCAAATTCTTTAAATTGACTAAGAAAGCATCCATCTCCCCAATCATTGTAGAACTTAACTACAAAATCCTATCAAGAAGGTACCTCACACCCCACCGACTCCACAGTATCTTCACTGATGCCTCCTCACTGTGTTGGCGACATTGCAGTGAAATAGGCACTCTCCCATATCTGGTGGCATTGCCCTCAGTTAAAAACATTTTTGGAAAACATCACCTTACACATTAACTCAATATTAGACACAACACTCGAACTTCACCCTTCCATAATACTCCTCAATGACCTCCCCCAAATCCCCTGTCTGTATCATAGGAAATTGTTACAATGTATGATAAATTGCGCCAAGAGATTTAATACCTAGATTTTGGAAAAAAGCGACAACACCCACCTTACAAATGTGGCTAAAGGAAGGGATCATGTTCTCTCTTTGGAAAAACTCCACTACTGCTTTCAAGGTAAAGCTGATTTTATCTTAGACCTCATATTTATATGGGACCAGAAAACAACAATATAACCTAAAGTACCTGTGACACAAAACCTTCTTCTCATCACCCCCTCCTCCCCTTCCTCCCCTTCTTTAACTTATTTCCTCTCCTACTTTTCCCCCTCTTTAGAAATATCCTTCATTTCTTTACGGTCACGCGGCTACGCTGATTATAGTGCCTCTAATTTATGTTATCAACAGTGACTGTAATTTGTATTTATAGTTTACTTTATTCCACAACTATTATGTGCTAATGTTATTCATGTTCTGTGCAGTTTTGAAAAATTCAATAAAAAACAATTTAATTACAATAAATAACTGTTTGCTGTTTGTAATTTATTTCTATTATCAAATTGTACACAGCCTTTTAAATGGCTCCAGCTCCTACTTAGCATATGCAGGAGTTCACATTATATAAAAATATGTGTCTGTTATTGGCTGATAGCTGTCACATGGTACAGGAGTCTGTTATTGGCTGATAGCTGTCACATGGTACAGGTGCAGAACTACATTTATCAGAAAACAATTTACTATGACTTTATAAAGAGAAGTAGGTTTTATTGCATTGTATTTTTATTTTGCATTTGTTGATTTTGTAATTCTATATGTTATGGTCCTTTTAAATGGACTGAATTTGCCTAAAGAACATATCTCATTATATTATCACTCCTTGTAAACAAAAAATCTTTCTTTTCTTAAAGGGACATAATACTCATATGCTAAATCACTTGAAACTGATGCAGTATAACTGTAAAAAGCTGACAGGAAAATATCACCTGAGCATCTCTATGTAAAAAAGGAAGATATTTTACCTCACAATCTCCTCAGCTCAGCAGAGTAAGTTCTGTGTAAAAATTTATACTCAGCTGATCCCAGCTGCAGGTAAAAAAAAAAAAAATGAAGAAATGAACAGCAGCCAATCAGCATCAGCAGTGCTGAGGTCATGAACTCTTACTGTGATCTCATGAGATTTGACTTAACTCTCATGAGATTTCATAGTAAGCTTCCTTTACCTGATTGGTGAAATAATATGAGAGTGCACGATGCTAGTCCCTTCAGATGTCCCAGGACAGACACACTAAAATGCTGCTTAGAAATCCTTTACAATGGGAGGTGGCTACTGAGGAACTTTTGAGGTAAAATATCTTTCTTTTTTACATAGAGATGTTCAGGTGATATTTTCTAGTCAGCTTTTTACAGCTATGCTGCATCACTTTCAAATGTTTAAACATTTGGGTATTATGGCCCTTTAACTCTATCCAAGATAACAATTGAAATTAACAGTTTAGTGCCTATCTTGCAGTGTGATTTAAGACAACTCAGTACAGTATTGACCAAGAGAAGTTAAAGAACTGGGGGTGGAGCACATGACAAAATGTCTGACAGTGAGAATTAGTAGGAAGTACAATACCAATACTGCAGTATCCAATTTATCTTATATTTAAACAACTGATTTTAAACATTTCTTTCAGGAGAATATATTGTTTCATATAAATGATAGAAAACAAAGATTGTAATACATTTGTAAAGTTGTGATATGGCCCCACTTAAAGGGACAGTCAACCATAGAATTGTTATCGTTTTAAAAGATAGATAATCCCTTTATTACTCATTCCCCAGTTTTGCATAACCAACACAGTTATATTAATGTACTTTTTACCTTTGTGATTACCTTGTATCTAGGAACCTTCTTCCAGCCCCCTGATCACATGACTGTGACTGTTTATTATCTATTGTCTTAAATTTAGCATTGTATTGTGCTAGATCTTAAATAACTTTCTGTGCCTGAACACAGTGTTATCTATATAGCCCACGTGTACTTTCTGTCTCTTTGTGTTGAAAAGAGATTTAAAAAGCATGTGATAAGAGGCAGCCCTCAAAGGCTTAGAAATTAGCATATGAGCCTACCTATGTTTAGTTTAATCTAAGAATACCAAGAGAAAAAAGCAAATTTGATGATAAAAGTAAATTGGAAAGTCGATTAAAATTAAAAGTCCTATCTGAATAATGAAAGTTTAATTTATACTTGACTGTCCCTTTAAATAGATTTTCTTCCATTATGTTGTATAGATCTGGGAAGATTCATATTTAAGGGGCAATTATAACACCCACATAGTTAACTGTACTAAATACTTGTGCTGAATCAATAGCACATATGTAATAACCTAAACAGCTGATCTGTGTCACATGAACTGTTATGTGTGCCTTTAATTATACCATACATACAGTTAATCAGAACAGTTATTTATTATTATCTGTCTAAGCCATTTAATATACTTTTTACAGACACGGCCAGAGCACTGAGAGATATCAGGTATTGATGTAACTGGAGTGAAGAAGGGAACCTTCTTCCTGAGCACAGACATTGGAGCCTATTATCAGCATGAACTCATATGTGTTAGGTGAGTAAAATAGATATTATGCTGACTTTACTTACTAGGAAATAGTATAGATAACTCATTAAACAAATATAAACTATTAAATTTATATCTGCATCTTTTAAGAATATTTGTGTCAGTGACCGTTATAAAGAAGGAGCAACCCCCATTGGACTGAGGAGGAGGGAAAAAATATTACTCCCCCCTCTGTCCTTTTAGACTGACCATGTCCAACAACTGCCTAATCTCACCCCCTGACCTGGTTCATTACTCAGAAGACCTGCAACTCCACCTTCCTCTGCCCTGACCTTGCTCATGAAACATCCATAACTGCACTTATGCCTACATTGTTTCCATGTGGGGAACACCCACAACTCAGTCATTTAGTTTATTATGTCATCCTTTTTTAATGTGTGATTTACAGGTAAATACATTTAAAAATACAAAACAGAAGGCATTTTTGAGTATAAAAATGGTTTTTTTTTTATTGAGATCGATTATATTATAATGAATAAACATTCTTATTTTTCTTTATTCCATTTCTTTTTATGTAGACAAACACTTGAATAGTTCATATCCCTCCTTCACTACAGAAAGCATCAGAATGATACCGCAAACTCCAAAAATCTTAGACACCGATGACTATTCACAAACATTGGGGATATCACAAACAATATTAAAATATGAAGGTGAATTGGCAGGAGCTGGACAGCAATTATTATGTACAGAGAGTAATTTAGTCCTCAAACAAGAGGTCAACATTTATGACTTATCTAGTGAAATTAATATCCCTGAGGATAAATCACACACATTTACTGAGTTTTCAAAACATATTAAAGAAGGGAAAAGTCTACAGTCTAACCAAATAATTCATACAAATATGAAACCATTCAAATCTGCAAAATGTGAGAAAAGCTTTAGAGGGAAGTCTCATCTACTAGAACACCACAAAATTCACACAGGTGAGAAGCCACACACATGTACAGAGTGTGGAAAAAGTTTTACACAAATGGATTGTCTGAAAACTCATGAAAGGATTCACACAGGGGAAAAGCCGTTCACATGTACAGAGTGTGGAAAAAGTTTTACAGAGAAAAGTAATCTGAAAAAGCATGAAAGGATTCACACAGGAGAAAAGCCTTTTACATGTACAGAGTGTGGAAAAAGTTTTAGATATAAGAGTAGTCTCAAAAAGCATGAATGGATTCACACAGGGGAAAAGCTATTCATATGTAGAGAGTGTGGAAAAAGTTTTACACATGAGAGTAGTCTGAAAAAGCATGAAAGGAGTCACACAGGAGAAAAGCCTTTTACATGTACAGAGTGTGGAAAAAGTTTTACAGTAAACAATGCTCTGAAAATTCATGAAAGGATTCACACAGGGGAAAAGCCGTTCACATGTACAGAGTGTGGAAAAAGTTTTACAGAGAAAAGTAATCTGAAAAAGCATGAAAGGATTCACACAGGAGAAAAGCCTTTTACATGTACAGAGTGTGGAAAAAGTTTTAGACATGAGAGTAGTCTGAAAAAGCATGAATGGATTCACACAGGGGAAAAGCTATTCATATGTAGAGAGTGTGGAAAAAGTTTTAGACATGAGAGTAGTCTGAAAAAGCATGAATGGATTCACACAGGGGAAAAGCCTTTCACATGTACAGAGTGTGGAAAAAGTTTTACACGAATGTATCATCTGAAAACTCATGAAATGAATCACACAGGGGAAAAGCCCTTCACATGTACAGAGTGTGGAAAAAGTTTTACAGTAAACAATGCTCTGAAAATTCATGAAAGGAGTCACACAGGAGAAAAGCCTTTTGCATGTACTGAGTGTGGAAAAAGTTTTACAGAGAAAAGTAATCTGAAAAAGCATGAAAGGATTCACACAGGAGAAAAGCCTTTTACATGTACAGAGTGTGGAAAAAGTTTTACAGTAAAAAAGGCTCTGAAAATTCATGAAAGGAGTCACACAGGAGAAAAGCCTTTTGCATGTACTGAGTGTGGAAAAAGTTTTAGACATGAGAGTAGTCTGAAAAAGCATGAATGGATTCACACAGGGGAAAAGCCTTTCACATGTACAGAGTGTGGAAAAAGTTTTACACGAATGTATCATCTGAAAACTCATGAAATGAATCACACAGGGGAAAAGCCCTTCACATGTACAGAGTGTGGAAAAAGTTTTACACATGAGAATAGTCTGAAAAAGCATGAATGGATTCACACAGGAGAAAAGCCTTTCACATGTACAGAGTGTGGAAAAAGTTTTACACAAATGTATCATCTGAAAACTCATGAAATGAATCACACAGGGGAAAAGACTTTCACATGTACAGAGTGTGGAAAAAGTTTTGCACGAATGGATCATCTGAAAACTCATGAAAGGATTCACATAGGAGAAAAGCCTTTCACATGTACAGAGTGTGGAAAAAGTTTTACACAAAAGAGTCATCTGAAAAAGCATGAAAGGATTCACACAGGGGAAAAGCTGTTCACATGTACATAGAGTGTGGAAAAAGTTTTACACAAAAGAGTGATTTGAGAAAACATGAAAGGAGTCATAAGAGAAGAAACCTTTCACATGTATAGAAAGTGGAAAAAAGGTTTTAATTGATATCAGGTATCACAAAACACCAAATATTTACACACAAATAAACTTTATATGCACAGTGTACAAACCTCTTTACAATTATCCGAAAGAGGACAAACTCTCTAAATAGAAGCATCAAAAAGGATCCTATTGTAAATAATACTTTCTAAATCCCAGTTATAAAAGCCTCAGATTAGAAGTGCTCTCCTGCAGTCCTTTGTTCCTCTATATATGTGCAACTCAGTTTCTCTCATATTAATGTGATAGAATCCAAACACCACACAGGAATATACAGATCTGCCCTCATACTGACCAGTTTACACAACCATTCACCACCAAAGCACCCCCAGTGTTGTTTATTAATATGCCAGTGTTAGGAGTTACATAGGGGAGAAAATAATTACATTTACAGAATAAAGAGTCTTTATATAAATATAGTGTTAGAGAATTATATAAACAAGAACATCAGTCTCAAATGATTGACATCTGGGAGATATATTTAATGTGCACATCATGTGGATAAACCTTTTCTTATAGCAATAGATGCTTAGCATTGTACATGTTATATACCAGAGGAATTACTGATGGGGAAACGGATTTTATTTCATGAGACACAATATCAGTAACCGGTACATACGTGATCATTATCAGTTTAATTTACATGGCTGCTATAACCTACATGTATACTGGGTATGTAATATGTGTGTCATGTGATCATAATCAGTTTAATTTAAATGGCTACTATATCCTAAATGTATACTGGGTATGTAATATGTATGTCATGTGATCATAATCAGTATAATTTAAATGGCTACTATAACCTACATGTATACTGGGTATGTAATATGTGTGTCATGTGATCATAATCAGTTTAATTTAAATGGCTACTATAACCTACATGTATACTGGGTATGTAATATGTGTGTCATGTGATCATAATCAGTTTAATTTAAATGGCTACTATAACCTACATGTATACTGGGTATGTAATATGTGTGTCATGTGATCATAATCAGTTTAATTTAAATGGCTACTATAACCTACATGTATACTGGGTATGTAATATGTGTGTCATGTGATCATAATCAGTTTAATTTAAATGGCTACTATAACCTACATGTATACTGGGTATATAATATGTGTGTCATGTTCTGTAACTTGATATTATGTCTGTTAGATGTTTTCATGTTAGTTAGAAGCCACAAGAACTGATAATAGCACATACTGTATATATAAAGGGAACATTATATGTCTGATAAATCCCTTTGTATCAAGAGCACAAGTGTTAGGTATATTTATACCATTGTGTGCATATATCATGTAATGCTGCTTTTTACTATATAATGATATACAATGGTTTTTCATGCAAATAAAAAGTGATTGTAATCCAGACCAGTATTTTGTGGTTTTTTTATATATAATTAAAACACAATATCACAGAATAATTAGGAAAACATCGTCAAAAACAGAAGTCAAATCTGACAGTGAAAGTTAAACTCTGATAACGCAGAGCAGCAATTTTACCTAACTTTCCAATTCCCTTCTACTATCTAATTTGCTTTGTTCTTTTGGTATCCTTTGTTAAAGAGTAAACCTAAGAGGCTGATATTATATGAACTTAGGGGCATGCACGTGTATTTACCACTCTGTGCAGCAGTGTTTGTAACTATGTATAACATTGCTATAAATGTTCTTGCAAACTCTGCTGTCTGAAGATACGTGCACGCTCCTGAGTACACCTAGGATTACTCTTTAACAAAGAATACTAAGAGAACTAAGCACATATTATAATATAAGTAAATTGGAAAGTTGTTTGAAATATCATGTTCTATCCAATCCATTTAAGTTTAATTTTGCCTTTACTGTCTTTGTGCGGCGAACATGATCTGCTTTGAAATATTATGTTGATGCCGCTAAAGATTTCAGAAAGACTTCTAGTTTGTTATTTTTTCTGGTTCACGTAAAGGGTCAGAAAGCTTCTGCTATTTCTTTAGTCTCTTGGTTAAAACTTCTGATTCACAAAGCTTATTTGGAGGTGGTGCAGTCTCCACCTCAAGGAATTACAGCTCATTCTACAAGATCAGTTGCCACAGCTTGGGCTTTCAAGAATGAGGCTTCAGTTGATCAAATCTGCAAAGCAGCCACTTGGTCTTCTTTGCATACTTTTAACTATGTTTACCATTTTGATGTTTTTGCCTCTTCAGAAGCAGCTTTAGGTAGAAAGGTTCGTCAGGCAGTGGTCACTCTTTGATTTTATTGCCTATAATTTTGTTTGAGTTTTTTAGTTATTAAAAAAGCTTTAATTTTTATACAGAATTTTTCAGTGAAAACAAGCTGTTTATATTTTATCCATCCCCCTTTTATTTTGTTACTTGTGGACTTCCACATCTTGGGTATTTTATCCCATGTGTAACAAATCATGGACTCTCACCACCTATATGAAAGAAAACATAATTTATGTAAGAACTTACCACCTGATAAATTAATTTCTTTCATGGTGGCGAGAGTCCACAAGGTCCTTTCCCTATTATGGGTTGTTTTTAACAGAGCACATCTTTTATCCTGATCCCTTTTTTATGGCTTTTTCTTACTCCTTTTTTACACCTCACTTCTTGGCTATACATTAAACTGAGGTATTTTATCCCATGTGTAACAAATCATGGACTCTCACCACCTATATGAAAGAAAACATAATTTATGTAAGAACTTACCACCTGATAAATTAATTTCTTTCATGGTGGCGAGAGTCCACAAGGTCCTTTCCCTATTATGGGTTGTTTTTAACAGAGCACATCTTTTATCCTGGTCCCTTTTTTATGGCTTTTTCTTACTCCTTTTTTACACCTCACTTCTTGGCTATACATTAAACTGAGATATGAGTGAGGTGGGTGGGGTATTTATAGGCTTTGAGGTTTGGGAAACTTTGCCTCCTCCTGGTAGGAATGTATATCCCATGTGTAACAAATCGTGGACTCTCGCCACCGTGAAAGAAATGAATTTATCAGGTAAGTTCTTACATAAATTATGTTTTTTCTATATAAGTATGAGGGGGTTATTCCTCTCCCCCCCCCCCCCTTCTTGCATAAAATAATGAAAAAAAGAAAAACAAAAAAAAACAGAGGAACATTCCTTTGCTTTTTAAATCAACTATGAATAAATACAAAACTTTGACAAATGCATAAATGTCATTAAATTCTGTAGCATATGTTTAACAAAAGTATATATCCTATAGAACCTAATATATGAGAGCCTTAGGTGTATATCCTATAGAACCTAATATATAAGAGCCTTAGGTGTATATCCTATAGAACCTAATATATGAGAGCCTTAGGTGTATATCCTATAGAACCTAATATATGAGTGCCTTAGGTGTATATCCTATAGAACCTAATATATGAGAGCCTTAGGTGTATATCCTATAGAACCTAATATATAAGAGCCTTAGGTGTATATCCTATAGAACCTAATATATGAGAGCCTTAGGTGTATATCCTATAGAACCTAATATATGAGTGCCTTAGGTGTATATCCTATAGAACCTAATATATGAGAGCCTTAGGTGTATATCCTATAGAACCTAATATATGAGAGCCTTAGGTGTATATCCTATAGAACCTAATATATGAGAGCCTTAGGTGTATATCCTATAGAACCTAATATATGAGAGCCTTAGGTGTATAACCTATAGAACCTAATATATGAGAGCCTTAGGTGTATAACCTATAGAACCTAATATATGAGTGCCTTAGGTGTATATCCTATAGAACCTA